>NC_135422.1:2620300-2827800 GCF_051991245.1 Festucalex cinctus
TTGTGCTTGTTGGCCTCTCACACAACAAACAAAAGGGTTTGCAAACACGGACGCTGGCCACCTCTCACACCTTTTTAAGCTTAGGCAAATTAGCTTAACCTTAGCGAGTTTAGCATTAGCGAGCGTACTAGCTTAGCATTAGCGAGCGTACTAGCTTACATTAGCAGGCTTAGCATTAGCGAGCTTCGCCTTGAGTGAGTGCACTAGCGAGCTTAGCATTAGCAAGGACGAATGGCTAACAAGCTAGTACACGCAACGGAAATGGATTTCAAATGGGACAAAACAACATCCTCGCTTCTTCCATTGGGTTGGTACGCTGCGTCAAAGGCCAGTGTAGGCTTCAACAAAACATTTTTGAATGAGATAAGTGAATAAAGAAATATAAAATCGCAGCTCATTCACTCATTTAATATTTTGATCTAATTAGATTTCTAACATGTTGAATTCTGAAGCATTTTTCTTGAAAAGTTACAATAAGTAAGCGATTCCAGTTTATTCGGGACTCGGCCGTTGACCTGAACGAGAATATCGAGTGCTGTTTACTACGTTTACACGCAGTCACTTATTCGGGGTTAAGGTCCGAATTCTGGTTTCTGAAACATTAGCGATAACACGTTTACATGCATGGCAGACAGTTACTCCCGCATACATGGTCATTGAGCTCAATTCGTGAGATGCAAGCACAACGTCATCATGCAAATAGACATTTCCGCTTTTAGCTTTCTACGTTCAATAAAAAATATGATATTATTGTCACTCACCACGGTGAATAAAGTAGTTGGTTTCTTCCTCGCTGTAAAAGTATGGTTCTTTGCTGCGTCGTCATGTTTGCTTAAATCTGACTGGGGAATTTCTGGCGGGAAGCACGGACTTATAGAAATGTATATATATGTGTGTATAGATACAAACTGCGGCATTGTCACCGTGGAGACAGAAAATAATGTAAAATTGGAACGGCGCGGCACAATACAAATCATTCCTGCAAATACAAATAGTGGAGAAGAAGAAACTAACATTCGGGTTTTAAATGGCTTATTGCCAACATGAAAACGTAGTCAGTGGCGGCCCCAAGATCGGCACTTGTCATCGACTAATGATAAAAATGAATACGCAAGTTGGGAGAAAGCGTCTCTTTTAGTTAATATCTGTTCAACTGTCAAAAAAGATGTACCTGGAACAAGTAGGGGAGCGGCTACTTTGACTTCATATGCTACAGAGCAGAAAGTCGACCTCTTCGATGGATTACCGCTGTCATGGCATGTCATGTCTTTATGAGAGCAGAGCAGGACAAACTATTGGGACAATAGCCATGACCTTGTCCCTCTTGTCAATTAGAGGTAAAAAGGGAGCTCTCATTTTGCTCTAAGCTGAACTGCATTTAATGGTGATGACTTGCACTGGGATTCCCCTCAGTTGTCTACAGAGCACGGTTGTTTTGCAACAGATTGTGTCTTTATGTGGCTTCATATGTGCAAAAGCTAAAATATGACGGATCAAGGATATCTTGAATTATGTAAATACAACAGCAAGACACTAAGTAATTTCATTTAAAAGCTATCTTGAACAAATGCACAGAACAGATGACTAATGTATACAGGACTGTGTCAGAAAATTTGAATATTGTGCTAAAGTCCATTATTTTCTGTAATGCAATTAAATAAGCAAAAATGCCATACATTCTGGAATCATTACAAATCAACTGAAATATTGCAAGCCTTTTATTGTTTTAATATTGCTGATTATGGCTTTTTTTTTTTTTTACTTGGTCTGAGGAAATATTCTAATATTTTGAGAAAAGATATTTGGCTGAAAATGCCATAATCAGCAATATTAAAACAATAAAAGGCTTGCAATATTTCAGTTGATTAGTAATGAATCCAGAATGTATGGCATTTTGCTTATTTAATTGCATTACAGAAAATAATGGACTTTACCACAATATTCTAATGTTCTGACACAGTCCTGTAGATAATTTATATACACATCCAAATATATGCTTTTTCCTCTTTTTTTGGGTGGGGTAGGGTGGCTTCGAGGAGGAGTGAGGGGGGAGGAGGGGTCGAGTAAGAGCCACTTTCTTATGTTAAGCAGGCGTGCGGCTGTCCTCTATTGTGTGGTGTGAGGACTCTTTTCTCTGGCCAATTTGAGCATGCCTCGGTGGCCAGACTGGCTCTGGCCCCCTGACGCATTATACAGAGCTGTAACAAAAGCGAGAGAATGTTGCCTTGTTCCTCAGCGTGCCCCCCTCATTGCTCCACTCTACACTACGATCCCCCTGGCTGTCCTCCCGCTCCTTCACAGACACACACACACACACCCACACAAGGGCCAGCCCACTCTGGGCCTCCGGCCGACTTGTCAGTCTAACGGAGCGCGACAGACGTCAATCCTTAATTAATCACGAATACGCGGCGGGGGCTCAAAACATTATTGAACGATATTGAAAACATTCTAATAAGCTTGTCGCACTGCCAAGGTGCAATAGAAACCCGGCCAGAAGGGCAACTGCACACGCACGCGCATCCTTGTATCCAAAAATACCCCCCCTATGCCCACTTTTTATCCCGTTCTTTGTTTTCGGGGTGGCTGGATGGGGGTGAGGCTTCATTCATCTCCGCGCTGCATCGTCTGGAAGGAGTGGAGCTCGGCCAGATTTAAATATGATGACGGGTGTGACGAAAGGAAGACCGGAAGATGCCAAAACACAGCAGAATTCTTCAACACAGCTGGTTGGCAGGCAATTATTTAACATGACAACAAAAGAGAAGCCACCGTGCAACTGCCTATAACTTGCGTATCTGCATCCTCACTAAGCTCATCTTCAGTCTACAAATGTGGAACAAGGCTACGAGGACACCTGTCCGGAACGCTTACATGAGCCGAAATGAACAATATAGGCCCACTTTGAAGCTTTAATTGGACACACTCTGCAAGGGTGTGATTGTGTCTGTGGAAATGTGTGATGTCAGAAAGTGATGCTGGATGAAAAAGACAGTCACTACTTTTATTCTACATAGAAATGTATCACCTTTGTTTTATTTTCTCCCATTTTTCATGATCTGTACTCAAATAACTAAGACTTTTACTATGTACACAAAGCCCTCTTTCTTACAGATATTTAAAAAAAAAAAAATCTGCCATTGAGCGCTTCTCCTTTGCCAAGATAATCCTGGGGGAAGATTGCAGGCGTTTTAGGACCAAGGGGGAGGAGCTTTAAAAAAAGTGACTCGGAAGTGGTGCTCTCTCTATTCTGCAATTCATGGTTACGTTTGTGCACGAGCGATTTGAGATGCAGTTGAAGGTTCTAAAACCTTCCTATGTTTGTTTGATAGTTTGTTGCATTTGTTAAAAAAAAAAAAAAAGTTTTTTTTTTATTTTGTATTTATCGTCTTTGTTTTTCCTCTATGCTGTTATGACGTACTCACCTTTTTTTACTAACTGTCTGTTTACATGTATTTCTATATTATAAAAAAACATCTTGTGATGTCTTGTATATGACGTACTGTAAGTTCTTTCTGATTGAGCAGTATTTGGCAAACTAATTACTGCTACCAAGAGGCTTGACATGATTGTAAATATGTATTTTAGTGTGGATGTTTTTTTTTGTTTTTTTTTAATACAAATGAAGCAGTGTTGACGGAATTTCTTTCTCCATAGAGAGGGGTGGTATATTTGGTTTTAAAAGTACTTAGGTGTGTAGACATTGCATACGAAGGAGATGTGTTTCACTGCGTGAGGCAAATGTTGGCCATACCAGATACGGCCTGGAATAGTCCCCACTGCCCCACAAGGTCAAACTAAAGATTTTAGAATAGCTTTTTATTGTGGGCAGGCTAAGCAAGACACGTGCAAAGGTCATAAAGTAGATTTAGACACATTTGTGAACAATATCTGGGTCTATTAGTCTGAAATCTTGGAGTTCAGCTAATTCATGAAAAATGGGAACAAAAATAAATGATTTTGCATTTTTGTTTTTGGTATCAATAATCCGAACTACGACCAAACCAAATTACATTATCCAAACAAAAAAAAAGACACAAAATGATGATTTGTGGTTTCATCGTGCAGACAAGCGCTTAAATGAAATGCTGATGCAGTAGCACTACCTGCTGGTCGTACCTGATCATTGCTAGTGAAGCCTTTGTGCATGATGTGGTAGAGGTGCACCAGGAAGTCAGTGTTTGGGAGGACATCCTGGTGTCTGGTCATCATCTCACAGATCAGCTTATAGGCCTGCAGCTTTCCTGCTTTGTATTCTGCTGGTAACATGGTGGCCTGTGTGAGAGATGGACAAGCACGCGCTTTGTCAACAAGGTGCATCAGTCAAATCGCTCTTGCTGTACAAGAGAGAATTCCGCTAATTTTTCCCTTTTCACCATAGCTGATTTAAGTCAATAGCCATTCTGGCAGTATAATAAATTAATGGACAACAGAAGGTTAAATTTTACAATTTACAACTTTGCAAATAATAAAAAAACTAGTGAAATCCATTTTAAGAGCTCGCTGTATTACATCATTTGCCTTTACAAAATTTTAATGATCACATCTGGACAAAATTGTTGGTGACCAATAAGTCATAATTAGAAATGTGCTAAAATCAAACTACTAAAAATTTAGTCATGTCTTTTTCGTGATCAAACAATTATTTGTGGCCATGAAAAAAAAATGGTGTTAACACTAACTCTTCAAAACACCCCAGGAATAGTTCAAAGATTTGTTCTTCACCATTTGGGGGTGTTTTATGAGTGTCTAGTGGGTTTTTATCTCATAAAGAACACATGACCTGTGACTGAGCAGCACATTTTGCTCCAGAATTTCCTGTGCTTGACGCAACAAAAACAGTAGTGAGCCTCCTCCTTTTTTTTCATAAAAGGTACAGTGTTGTTCCTTGTATGCTTCACATCAAGATCACGTGACCTGACAAAAAGCTTCAGTTTCGTCCCATTTGTCCAAGGACGTTCTCATTCATAAGCGTTACTCAACAAATTTTAATCATATTCGACAGCATTCAAATTGTGCTGCTACTGAATCTGTTTTGTAAGCTTAAAACAGAATGGTGCACTTTTTTTTAAACATAATTGTTCAGCTTAATTAGGAACGTTCGATGCTGTTCCTTAGAGGTTACGAGTTGTTGGTACCCTGAAGAGCCATGACGCGAGCATACGGAGGGGTGGAATGAATGGAGGCTGGGGAGGAGAAGACTGGTTGTCCACACTGATACCAAGGTTATCTCGAATCTGGAAGCACGGGTCAAAACAACAAATAAAGAGTCATTTCTGGAAGAAATGCGGTGTCGAGAAGTTTAGTGTTTCTAAAGATTTGCAAGTCTGATTGGTTTTCCACTTTACCTTTGCGAGTTTTTGCCACAGCTCATAGAGATAAGAGAAGACTTTGGCATGGATTTTGGGGCATCTGATGTTGTTGACATCTCCGAGGATACCCAAAATCCTCCTCCATAGGACAAAGGCTGAATCAGGATGCCATCCTGTCAGCGTGCCACCTGCAATTATGCTGACATCGTCCGTCAGACACTCGCTGCTGTCTACATGGTCAAAAAAAAAATTCAAAATAAAAAAAGTTAGTATGCGATGATAGTCTTCATTTTGCCAGCAATTTGTTTTATTGCTGCGACTGTGACAGAATGAGTCCAAGCGTTTTTCAATGAGACATAAGATTTAATCAATAAGTGATGGGAATCAATTTATTATCTATATGTAGTATGGTGTACACATTTGCAACCATCATGAGTTGATTAAATCCTTGTCCACCGAAACGCTGATCTGTAAAAATCATTTTAGAAAATATACATGCAACAGCCAAGTGAGTTCCTCAGGATTTGTGGGAAGACAGCGCCACTTAGTGGGCAACAGAGCGGTGACAAAGGGAGAGGGATTAGATGATGGGGAACAGAAAATTGTCAGGTCAAGTGGCAGTAATTGATGCAGAATGTTTTCAACCAATAATTTATGGAACAGATGAAGCAACAGATGCGTGAGTGAGGATAAAAGTATGTTAAGACGCGAAGTCACGGTTGAGGGAGCGTGTGAGGGACTCGGCGACGAGTCGCAGCTATGGAGCAGTACCCAAGTGATGTGGCATATGTAAGACAGACTGATGAATGCTGTCGTCCAGGGGGCAATCCTGCGGGCACTCGGTGTGCACCACGAGGGCTGGGGAGGCGGGGGGGTTCTGAGGATAGTGGTAGTGGTGTTGGGGTGGGGATGAAGAGTGGGGGGAGAGAGTACACTCAGGACCTATAAACAAGGGACAGGGATAAAAAAAAAAAAAAAAATGGGTTTGGGGAGGGGAGCAGAATGACAAAGACAAAAACTTCATGATGATCACAAACAAACAAACAAACAATAAAAAAGTCACAACGGTGTGTTCGTGTGTAAGGGTCTTTTCTTCCATGCATGCTACCAAAATACTAAACCCAATGCTTCCAAAGCAGGCTAAAACTAAAGTATCTATTTACTATATGCACTTTCCTAATAAGTCCTGTGCATTGACATCACGGGGGGAAAAAAAAGAAAAAGAAAAAGAAAAAAAAAAGCTTGTGTATGATTTGTCACCTGCCAGAGCCTCGTGATGGCTGAGCAGCAGACTCCCCTGGCTCTGGGGGTCAGCGGTCACGTCCATGTGGGTTGACTGGGTGGACTGATTGTCAACTTCCTCGTCAAACACCTGCCAGGTGACCTCACCTTCATTCAGGTAGCCATTTGACGTCTCGCTGCTAATGCTCTCACCTGGGAAAGGAAAGCAAGTGTGTGAAATGGACCATAATGAGAGTTTAGTAATGAACTAATTCACTCCAAGCCATTTTCACTGAAGCAACCCCCTTATTTACTGGATTTTTTCGACAGTATAAACTTTGGATTCTGTCTTTCTTCTTATACGTACATTTCTTTTGCTAATCATTGATTGTTATGACCAAATAAACAAAACAAAATTAATACAACAGATGCATGGACATAATCAGAAATATGATTCTAACTTTTCTCTCGGAGCTTGGCCCTTGCGCAGTGATGGTACCCCTCAGCACTATTCTCCATCTCAGATGGACTGCTGCTTTGGCGGATCAGGATCTACAAGCACATGAAAATATAACAAATATATTGCCTTTGTCATTCAGTTTATTTCCATCGCTGTAATATAACATTTCAATACAAATTAAACAGGCGTCTCACAACTGGCGGTTCACTGCCCTCTCGCCTCTCAGATGTTCCGCTATCAGAACCACAGGAAGTCGGTGAATGCGCCCTCTTCTGGGCTGGAGAGCAGCACGTGAGATAACAGATATGGATTAAAAAAGGTGGTCAAATAAAGATATGTTGACAATGCATCTATAAAACTATGACTTATATAGCAATGCGCACCAACAGCAACACAATACCACCCCAAAAATCATGTTTAATTGCTAATTTCATATGCAAAAAAATAATATCACACATGTATTAGCCATACACATCAAACTTTAAATATGTTAATGTGTCGTAATAACAGACGACGTGGGAAGAGACCAATTGTATTGATCCGTTCAAAAAATATTACATTGCCCATATTCGGACAAACGGGTGATTATGTCTGACATCGACATATCCTAAAAGTTGCTCAACAAAACAAATTTTCTCTCTACTTGCCTATATATTGGTCATAATGCTATGACCACAAGTTCAGTGTAATAAAAAAAAAACCCGAAATAAAAATACTGCAACTCCAAACGGAACATAAAGATTGCTCAGTTTTAACTGCCAGACAGGTAATTATTTTTACTGCAACTTTGGCCACGCACAAGGTGGGCACTTGCCGTTTTGGCGCCGTCGCTTCAATTGAAAAAACGTTCAATTTGGAGTCACGACACAAAGTATATCCAGTTGACGAGCAATTACTTTTTTTTCAGATAGAAAACTGCATTTTGTATTTGCTCGTGTTGTCTTCGTGAAATACATATGTACTGTAATTCTTTTACACAGCTGCTTGTACCTTGTAATGTGTCAGAAAGCTGCTGCGTAATGTCCGAGGTGCTGCTGCTCCGTGGAAGCGGGCTATCGCCGCCGCCTAATTCTTCCCCACATTCTGACAGCTGGCACTCCTCTACATCTGCTCAAAAATGCACAAGATGACACGAAATAAGGCAATAGTGATATAAGCAGCCAATCTTTATTCAAATCCTGACGTGTAACCACAACAAGCAAACTTAAGGCATGCACACATGCAGTGGTAATGTAGATGCAAGTTTTTTTTCCCCACAGGAGAGTCTGTGGAAACCCTCTGCAACATGTGGCGGTACAGACGACAGTTTATGATACGAGGACAGGTGAATGATAAACAAAAAAACAAAAAAAAGGGTGGAGCCCACAAACACTCAGATGCTGTCCATTCACCTCTCCAAAGCCACTTTACCTGAGAGTCTGTGAGAGCAAGCAGAGTTACCCGAAGCGATACCAGGCAAGAAAGAGCTCACAGTGTGGAGCAGCGTAGGAACACTTTTAGTAGTGGGCAAAGCCTCGCATAGATGAACACAGTTGCTGATGGACTGGCTTCGTTTAGCTTCCATCAGTGGAAGAGAGAACAGAATGTGAAAAAAAGGGAAGGAATAAAGAGAATAAAGACAACATTCAAAAATAGTGGTGGGGAGTACTGTATGAAGAAAATACTGTTAACATGATTTATTTATTAAGGGCTGTGTCTACATACATTATACACATGTAGTTTGAAGATAATTGCTAAAAACGAGTAAGCTCTAAGAACAATGTAGTGCTGAATTGTTGAAATAAAGCTCCCACACTAGTATAAACATGGTATTGTGATGAATATTGTGTTTGTGGAGCAAGAATTAAGCACTTTAATTCACCCTTTTCATCCATGTTAAGGGCAAGACATTTTATCCTGCCCCAATCCCCACTGAAATTAACGCTTGTCTGTTTCGGGGTTTACTTCCTTTTTCCAATGCGACGTGCAAACGCCACAGGGGCTCGGCGTCGGTCACAGATCTTCACAGACTTGAATTCTGCATCGGCCATGTTTGGATCCAGAATGATGGGTCTGTAGGAGACTATCTCCTCATTTTTTTTTTCAACACTGACTAGGGTTGTCACAAGAACCGATACTTCGGTACCAAGTCGATGCCAAGATTCTGAAAATGTGACGGTACTGCCTTTTCTACAGTGCCCGAAGCACCGTTGGTATCGAGGCGGCATATCTGGCCGCGTCTTTTGTGTTGTTTTGGGGGTGTTTGTTTATTTTGTTTTATTATTTTTTTTTAAATCCCACACTCACTCACTGACTCACTCAAGCTTACATCATGTAAAGTGGGTGGATATGAGGGCATATCTGGCAACCACGCCAGAATAATACCTGATAATATTTTGTATAGGGGAATGCAATTTCCAATCTAAGATCATTTACATGGCCAGCATTAATTAAAGCTGGATACTTTTTCATTGATTTTACCTAACAAATACAAGTCCCTACCAGAAGCTTTCTGCCGGACAATGTTGCGAGCCTTCTCCACACCAGGAGCACCCGACGTGGTGGCAGAACGGATCCTCATCGGCTCCTGAGCTCCTGTCCCAGCCAGGTCTCCTTGGTTCCTCCAACTTAGTGAGAAGGAACGCGCCACTGCAGCTGCTTTCTGGGAGTCCTGAATCGCTCCTGCCAAGGAGAGCACATTTGTCTGTTATAGTATTTTGGTGATAATCTGGATTGTTTGCCGTGCTTTTTTTAATTTAGCCTTAAGTGCTAAAGGTATAATGAATGTTACAGTCTAAACACAGTTGGGTCAAAATGAACCCAAAGTGGGTCAAAAAGAGACAGACTCAACATTTTGGGTTGTTCAATTAACCCGAAATGTTGGGTCATATGAATAACCCACAAACCAACCTAGGGTCAAATGAATAACCCACAAAAGAAAACAAAAATGTTTTATTTGTGGGTTATTAACTCATTTGCTCCCAATAACGTGTAAATACGTTTTTTTTTAATGTTGTAAGTGTCCCAAAGACGTATTCATACATTTTTTTTGTGTTTGAGCATACAGAAGGCTTTGATGCAGCCTCTCAGCTGCAAAGAACGGTTGCAGAAATGGTAGTTATTACACAAATGGCCAGCAGGTGGCAGCAGAACAAAGGAGATCAACCAGGGCCATGTAGGAAAAAAGCTAAATTACTTACAATTTTAAATAGATTTGTGAAACTTAGCTCTCTTCTAATGCTAATCGCTGCAAAACGGAAACAGACAGAAACATACTTTTTTCCCTGATGAAAGAAGAGACTTTAATCTTTCTTTTGGTAGGTTCCATGCTTTTATAGCAATTGAATACAATATTCTGTGGGCCTTGCAAAATCAGTCAAAATCCAGTAAAACAGCCGGGAGCGAACAGAGTGAATGAGTTAATTTAATTTGCTCCAATATTTGGGGCTAGATACCTTAAAAAGTTGGGTCGGTTGGCAGACTTGAGGCTGACAAATTAAAGTCAGCCTGAAATAAAAGCATCTGTTATTTTGTCTAGGCCTTGGCAAAGACCATTATATCTCTTCTGGATTTTCCTAATGTCTGAGGCTAATTTGAGACACAGATGAAAAATCACTGATCGCTTTCGTCATCCAATTACGTTTCTCTCACCACGTGCTCGCTGCTTCTTCTCCTTCTGCTCGCTGAGTTTATCCAGAGGCAGGTTGGCCATGTCTAGGCCGTAAACCGAGCGGGCCAGCACGGCCGTCAAGGAGTCCATGATGCTGGCCCACTCTGTCACCAACTCCTCCCAGCAAGTCAGAGACGACAGCACTGTCAGCAGCTCATCCCACAACTCCCGAGAGATGTAAACGCACAGGTTCGCTCGCACCCATGCCACAATGATGGTCTAAACATAAGAATAAATGTGAATCGTTGCACTTCAAAAAGATGTGACGAAAGACACCACTCATAGTTTGTAAAATATACCGCATTTTCCGCACTATAAGGCGCACCTAAAAGCCTTCAATTTTTTCAAAAGCAGACCATGCGCCTTATAATCCAGTGCGCCTTATATATGGATCAATATTGAGCCGCAACAGGTCTCGCTGTCAAGACGCTATCGGTGACCCTGCACGATCAGTGACGCGCATGTGCAGAAGATCTTGGATCGCTAGCTAATGCTAATACTTTAGCTCAGAGAAAATAACAAAACAGCTGTTTATTCATTTTGGGAGTGAATGGAGTTGTCAGAAAGCTGGTTTGTAATCTACTAATAAAGTTTGACTGACCTATCTGACTGTTTTGTTGACATTCCCTTTAGCGCAGCACCATCAAATGGATGCATAACGTAACCCCAGCCTCTACTATAGCACCATATATATGGAAAAAGTTTTAAAATATGTCATTCACTGAAGGTGCGCCTTATAGTGCGGAAAATACGGTAATATAAATATATATAAATATAAATATTAAACTGATGAAAGAAAGACATACCCGAAAAAGTATGGATGCCAAACTTTCAGCAAAGCTGTCTTTTCTTTGGTTTTCTGATGGCCTCTTCATCACTGCTTCAGTGATCCTCAGTAGGACCTGTAACATCTGCTCCCTGCGGACAATAAAACAGAATAAAGAGTGGCATGACAGAAAAATAAAAAAATAAAAAAATAAAATAGTCAACCAGGTAGAACACATTTTATACTGACCAGGTCTGTGTGTTCATTGTGTGCTCCATGATCATGTGCCGGTATATGCTCAAGACGCACTTGCACACCTCAACCTGATTCTCCAGGAGCTTGGGTACATCCTGGCACGGCTCAAGGAGAAATACATTCGCCGAGTTTGTCAGGAAGACCTACAATTGTTAGAGACATATGAATACAGTAATCTAGTAATGATGACAGACATGATCCAAATGATGTCAAACAGACAGACAGACCTGGAGTGTGGGCTGGATGCCCGCCTTGATGTCCCTGTTCTGCTCCTCCGTGAGAAAACCTCGATTGATCGCGCTGCTGAAAGAGTAGGTCCTTCCCCAACTTGACGAGCGCTTGTGGCCGTGACTCTCAAGTATCTGTTAAAAGACACGGCGGGTCAACCTCTCAAATCTAAAAAAAAAGATCAATTATGAGACTAACAATTAAAGAATTTTGCAACTTATGACAGAAACTTGGAGAATACATTTATTGTAAACTGCACCTCTCTCAAAGTCCATCTCAAACATTGGCTTAAAATAAATATTAGACGAATTAGTTTCTACACAACCAGTTTCACTCGTCACAAAATACTTCCTTTATAATTGCTTGTTTCGTTTGTACGATTAGTGCACACTTGAACCAATTTGCAATGACTGTTTCCGTTTATTGAATGCTAAGTAGAAACGTTGGCATGAATGCAGGTTTTTTTTATATTGATTTTTTTCACTTACCTGTCATACCATCATTGATTTATTTATTTTTTCGTATCTATTACATATAATGGAACTGCAAAAAACTGTAGTTATGTTCACATAGTCAAATTGAAATGCACTTCATATTGATGTGCATTACTAACCTTTGTCCCTCTTAAAGAAATCAAGAGCAGCTTGGATTACCTAAAAAAAACAACAACCACCAAGTCACACGGTTTAAAACTAAATGAGAGCAAAAATTTTTGAAAAAATAGTTAAAGGCGCAGTCTGCCGGATTCACTCAGGAAAATGCACTTTTTAAATACAGGATGTACACACTTTAACTTTCTCTCAGTCTACACATCTGTGTTCAATGCTCTGCGATTGGCTGGAGGGGTGTAACCACTGTCTTTGCACAGAAACGGCCCGCAGTTTAGAAAACAAACACAAAATGGCAAAATACAGGCGTGGGGGTGGGTTAGGACAAAATCACCACCACACATTAAGAGAAGCCCAGATCTGTAAATTGAGAAGTAGTTTGTTTGTTTCAATCCTGTATTGAAAAAGTGCATTTTCCTGAGTGAAACCAGCAGACAGCCCCGTTTAATGTACACATTTTTTTAACCTCTTTATGAATTACAATAACCATCCACTGTATCTAAAATGTTAAAATTCCACAATTTCGTCTATGAAAATGCATTTCTGCGTCAATGTAATCGTCAAAACATGTGCACCAATACCTGCGCTTGCGTGTTGTTATTCTCGGTGACGAGGATCTGTTCAGTGCCGTCATCCACGTCATCTTCCTGTGCGGTTTTGTCCGGCTCTGTCATAAAGCCGGGCTTCTCCTGAAGTATCCACATTCGGTAAACTTTGATCACCTTCCTGGTTGCCGATGCCTCGCAGGAGGGTAACAGGAAAGCCTTGGACGAGAACAACGATTGTTACATTTGCGGTGATGCTGTGGGACTGTATTAGCTGGAAAGAGCTTTGCAACAAATGGCCAGCAGAGGGCAACATTAACTATTTAATTTCAGGGAAACTGGAAAGGGCTTGAGATTCAATGGCAATTATATTGTGGACATTTAATAAGGAAGTAATAATATTTGACAAGAGTGCTATTGATACCTGGTGGAAGACCTCGTTGACAAAATTCACATTGTCCCTGGTTGACAGTAAGATGGCATGCACCATGTCATAGACGTACTGGTGCTCCTCCTCAATGCTACATAAACTGGAATCACTGGGTCGTCGATCTGAGAGCGTGCTGCTGTTGGAGTGGCTCTTCTCAGGTTCCCCCGTGGGCCCATTTGTGGCCCCTTCTGACGTCTTCTCCTTCTCCTTCTCCTTTTCCTGGCTGTTACCGCCTGCGGTGACAGTCTGGACACGGCATATTTGTGAGATACAACACAGCGACATCCACGTGTGCGCAACTTCCCACCTGGATGAGTTTGGGAAGGACCTCGGGACCGTTCTTTGAATTCTGCGCCGTGGCAGAACTGCTGATGTATTTCTTCTTGAGGAAGAAGGTGACCAGCCAGGTGATGAAAGCCACACGGGGAGCAAGGTACTGGTCCCTGGTGCAGAAGGTGCTCTCGTTGTTCCTTGTCACTGGCACATACAAGGGTTTTGGTCTATGATGCGGCAGGTCTAATTGCAGGAGAACGGGAGGAAGATGGGAAAGAACCAAAATAACCAGTGAGAACCCAGAGAAACCAGAAAGAGAGCGAGAGAGGCACAAAGAAACAATGCACCATGTGACTGGAAAGCTTTGAGAAAAAACAAAAACAAAAAAAACAATACAGTGCTGTGTTTACTATTATAATGTTTTTTTTAAATTAAATAACAGTTAAGTCATTGAAGTCATAGTCATTAACACTATCATAAGCACATGGCATCAAATGGATCTTTAAAGATACAAAAAATGTTTTTTTTTTTAATAGTTCAAAATTGTTCTTCAAAAGGTTCTCACCTTTCTCTTCAGTATTTATACATTTTTTCCACTATGGGATTTTATTCTAATGAGATTTTCTGGCACCCGGAGCGCCATACTGAACACACTGTCATGAAAAATGACTGATTTAGCTAAAGCCCCTAAAGCATGCTATAGAACCTTTAGTTAGTTACCTGCAATGTGGAATTGTAGGTCAATAGTAAAACTGCAGAGTTGTAATACAGTTGAATATTTTTGTGCAGGTGCACACACACACACACACAAAAAAGAAAAAACACCTTGGAGGCACCAGTGCAATCAGTACAAAACGTTAGTCTAGACTAGAGCAATGTTTACTAACCCCACCTTACCTAATAACGGCTTGTAGAGATTTGTGAGTTTGGTGAAGGAGGGGAATAGATGAGGAAGGTAGTACTTCTTGAACAGGCTGAAGAGAAACCTGAAGCCCGTCTCCTGGTTTTCTTTGTGCTTCCATTCTAAACTGGATGCCTGACAGGTTAGACAGAACAAAGACTGACAAGGTCAGGCTACAGGAGCGGAGCGGGACACGCAATCGCTCAGTCGCTCGCCGTTTATTGTTTGCTGCAATAAAAGATTGAAGGCACTGTAACTTACAAATCGCTTGCAAAGGGAAAATGGTTTTTGGCTGCGTGCAAATGGAATGATCACATTCACACTGTGCACACTTAACTGCCATCATGTTTGATTTCTCATTATTATCAACAGCAATTGTAAACTATAGACACACTTGAAGAAATGCTCATAATGTCACCCACAAACAACATCAAATTACCGTATTTTCCGCACTCGGTCGGGTATGTCTTTCTTTCATCAGTTTAATATTTATATTTATAGACCGTATTTTCCGCACTATAAGGCGCACCTAAAAGCCTTCAATTTTTTTCAAAAGCTGACCATGTGCCTTATAATCCGGTGCGCCTTATATATGGATCAATATTGAGTCGCAACAGTCAAGACGCTATCGGTGACCCTGCACGATCGGTGACGCGCATGTGCGGAAGATCCCGCCATCTTGGATCGCTAGCTAATACTAATACTTTAGCTCAGAGAAAATAATAAAACAGCTGTTTATTCATTTTGGGAGTGAATGGAGTTGTCAGAAAGCTGGTTTGTAATCTATTAATAAAGTTTGACTGACCTATCTGACTGTTTGACAGTTGACATTCCCTTTAGCGCAGCACCATCTAATGGATGCCTAACGTAACCCCAGCCTCCACTGTAGCGCTTTATATGCGGAAATTTTTTTAAAATATGTCATTCATTGAAGGTGCGCCTTATAATGCGGAAGCAAGCATATAAATCAAGACTGAGAACTATACTATAGCTGAACAATCAATAAAATACATACATATTGTTTTCAAAGAAAACATTTAACAATTCAATTTTCAAATTATACAATATTGTAATACTAAACTACAACAGCCAAAATCCATCCACGGTGGTTGAGAGGTGGTCTAAGTGTGGGAAAAAAAATAAAATAAAAAATAGCACTGTGTCATTTCCCTTGCAACATTATCAATTACCTGGGTAACCATGAACTTGAGAAGGGTTTCGAGAACGAAACAAGTCTGATCATCTGCTACCTTCTCGCCTGCCACAGCTGGAACAAGTGGGGTGATCTCTTCCGGCACCACTTTAGCTGTTCACATTGACACGTACGATGAGAAAAGAGCCACATCGGGGTCAAGCCAGAACTAAATATGAAGCAGAATATAAGTTATCGTGTGCACTTTTGTGCTCACCATCTGGCGGGTTGGAGAAAGGGTTGTAAATGATTGTGTCGAGGGTGCACGGGCCCCTGGACGAGGGCACTGCAGGGAAACCTGGCACCAGGCAGGCAAAAATAAGAAACTGCTCCTCAGCGCAATTGTCCCTCAAGGCTTGGAGCCACAGCAGGAAGAGACGAATCCCCTCACATCGGATCTAAATTTGAAAGAAAGAGAGAAGGATTAGCATGGCTATATGTAAAAAAAAAATGATGCAAAAGAGGAACCAACTTCCGCAGAGTGAGTAGTATGTACAAGTAAAAATGTGTGAGGATGGCCATAGAGAGCCGCAAGTATCTTGCTTAAGCTGCCCGACGGCATGTGCACAGGCGGTGGTTCTTTTGCCGTGACTGGCAACTCTCATGCTAGCGATTAGGGGTGTGAATTGCCTAGTACATGACGATTCGATTCAAATCACGATTCGATTTGATACAGATTAATCCTGATAATAAATTTATAAGTCGATTGTTGCGATTTTTTTTTAAATTCAAATGTATTTATTTTATTTTTTATTATTAATTATTAATTATTATTATTATTATTATTATTATTAATTTATTATTATTATTTATTTTATTATTATTATTTATTTATTATATTTTTTTTAATCTTGGTTTATGTAAAAAAAATACAATAAATACATAATAATAATAATAATAATAATAATAATAATATAAAATCAAGAAAAAAAATTGCAAAATTGATTTACTTTTTTGTTAAAAAAAAACAACAACAAAAAAAAAAAAAAATCGGAGACTTTAGTTTTAGGGCAAAATCGCCGAGCCCTAATTAGTTACATTTTTAACATTACCTTGAAAGAATTTCCAGTGTGTAGAAGCTTTTTCAGAATAGAACCTGAGAAAATAAAGCAACAAATGGTAAGCACGACTCATATTCACCGTAGCAAGCAACGGTCAGATTCCTCACAGTCGCAACAAGCACTACAAGGTGGACAGGTACGGGCGTCATCTTTACCAAGGCAGATTGACCTTGATGGGGGTCTTGGGAGAATTGTTAGGAAGGGGGTGGGGTTGGATGGAGACATTGATCTGATGAAAATGAACATTTGTTGGCTGACGTGCATTCATAGAAACAGTCTGCTGCAATCAAATGAGACAAAGCTTTGATTGCTTAATGTCTTGAGTGCGTGTGTGGTTGCGCATGTGTGTGAGAGAGAGAGTTAGGACATGCTCTCCAAATAAATGCCGACTGACATGTCTTGGGAGAAAACCCCGGGCTGCCAAGAAATTTTACCTCAGTGAAATTGTGTTCGGGATAAAATACAGTTCAACTGAAGGTCACTGTCATGATTTATTTGACTTGAGGGATGAATTAATGAAAACGTTTGATGTGGTTTTAGGACGAGAACAATAAATAGCAGATGTGATGTTATGTAAGTCTTGACTTTCCAAAATGAGAAATGGAGGTTGAAGAGCCGCGACTGTTGCGCTGCTGATGCCCAACAATAAAATGTTCTAATTGGGGTTATCCCATCTTGCAAGGGCTTTCCATTCCATGTGGGTCTGAAATCACGCCAGCATAATTCAATGACTTATTTGCATTTCAAATGAAGCCCTAATTAGTACTTCTCATTCCTATTCAATGCTAAGACTAATTAATTTCTCTTTGTTGTGCAAAACAAAGATATCTCAAATGTTATGGATGAATAGAGATGAAAAATGAGGTATAAATATCAGTGTAATATACTTACCAGTGAGAGAAAATGTTAGACATTTCATTTGTGAAAAAAAAAAAAAAAAAAAAAAAAGTGAGTGGCACACATACCTAGACTGTGAAACTGCCACCTGTTGTAGATTTTCTCCGGCAGAAGTTGCAGAATTTTCTGTTGAATACAAATTATGCAAAGTTAATCATAAAGCCAAACAAATGCCTCTCAAACAACATTTTTGGTGTTTTATGAAACACTCCATACTAGTACAGATTGCCTTTGTCAATCTTTTATCTAATCTAATAACAGTGATTAATTTGTGCTAAGTGATAGACCGATATTTTCAGAGCCGATGCTGATACCGATTATTAGTTGTCAAGGAGGCCAATAACCGATATTTCAAGCTGATATTCATTTGCAGTAAAAGAGAAAATAATAGCATAATTTTTTTTTTTTTAATTTTAAACATATAAAGAATAAACAGCTTTGTTAAATTAAAAATAAATAAATACATACATATTTTCTACCATAAATAAAGTTTTCCAAAATTTCAACATAATTTCTAAATTTGTTTTTTTAATTATTTTTTTTAATGTAAATTAATAAGTGTTGGGACTTCCCAGTGTTTGCAGTGAATAAATAATTAATTAAATAAATAAATACTTTTCTACTATAAATAAAGTTTTGCAAAATTTCAACATAATTCCTAAATTAATTTATTATTATTATTATTATTATTATTATTATTATTTTATTTTATTTATTTATTTTTAAATTTATCAATAGTGTTGGGACTTCCCAGTGTTAGCAGTGACAAATTTATGCAAAATTAAATATCTAATTTTGGGTTTTTGTCAGGGTTCTAAAAGATCTTCGCAGACAGTGAAAAATTGTCTGAATATGTTTGAAATGTCTTGGCAACAAGTACAATCCTGACGAAAACGCAAAAATTTGCTACGTTTGCAAGCATTCACTGCTCGGTGAGATTCCAGCTTTATCGACTTTTAGATGTGTAAAAAGGCCGATAATCGGTCCATCCCTAATTCGTGCAGTACCATTTGGCAAATATACACTTAGGGATCTCAGCCCTTTACCTCTACAAAAAAAACCTACACAGAAATGTCATTACCTCAACCCCCAACTGCCTTGCAACTCAATTAGCGTGCCCTAACCTTTCAGCGGCCTATCATTACTCTTAAACACAGCAGTATAGGTTAACTGCCTCCTATTTAGAGAGATGAAAAAATTGATGGGAGATGGAGGAAATGCTCACACACAAACGCACTACTGCTTACACAGATAATTATCATTGAACGTGAGCAATTCGTGTGCCAAGAGACGATCAAATCACGCTTTTTAATTAAGAGGTCAAGTCTACCATAATAAAAATGCTGGTCTGCCACAATTGGTGGAAAAAAAGAAGAAAGAGCTTTACAGGCCGCAAATGAGTTGAAGTCTGCATTTGGGTGAAAACGCTAAAATGATTTTAAATACTCGAGAAAACATCTTCAAACAAAAAACATCATCTGGTATACTTCAAAATGCATGAACTGAGGAGGCCCAGTTGATCAAGAAGGGAATGTAAAAAACAAACAAAAAAACCTCAACATAACTGTTGAATCGAGTCAATTTGTGGAGGAACTCAAACGTGTTACCTTCCCCTTCCTCTGCCAATTAGCGAGGGTCTTAAACATAGGTGGCCAAAACATACCTAATTCAAATTAAACTGCACTAATAAACTAGCCACAAGAGGGGGGTGCTGCTTTTAATATTGCGCTTTGATGAAAACATGTCAATTTAAATACTACAATATCACAAAAAAATCGTTTTTGTCAGACTGACATCTCTCGATTAGTGCATTTGATTAGTATGTGAATCAAATGTTTGAACACTGATTCTGTCTTTATTATTTCGATGTTAACATGCGGTTAATGTTACCACTGATTGTGACGTCGTAGCCAAGAGATCATTTAAAATTCAAAAGACGCTGGAACATCGCTAGCCTAGCGCTAACAGGAAGTTAGCAAATGCTAACAGGAAGTTCGCATCGACGTCGGGACTGTTTTTTTCCTTCAAATAACGAATTGAATCGGGCCCTTCTAAACCGAATCGAATCGATTTTGGAAATCTGAATCGATACCCAGCCCTAGTCAATTACAAAATGAAAATCGGAAGTCTCTCAACTCGTTTTTCAGAATAGGCCCACTTGTTCATCAAAAACACGGCAGTTTTTTTTCTTAAAAAGTATACTTTAGTATTTCTAAATGATTACAGTGGACTGATAGTGAATAGCAAATATTTTCTGACTAATTTATTTATTTTTTTTAAAAGTGTGAATAAGTGGATGATATGGTGCAAAAAGAAATATGCGATATTAATGTTTTGACTGACTTAGTTCATCAATAACTTGCTTTTGCCATCCTTCTTGTCCTCTGTACTAAAATCCCTTTTCATGATCAGTGACAGCAGAGATGCTGAAAGACGTATCGCTGCTCCCTTCCTATTGATCCTGTATGGGATTAGAGCAACTCTGCACAGGATCTGTGTTGGCCTCACTCAGTCTGTCTCCTTGGGATGGCGGGCATATTATCCTAGGCTGTAACACAGCAGGGTAGCATGGTTTAAGCCTTCCCCAACGTGGATGTGCGCGCACACTTGCAGACACAATAACGCCCCCTTTCTCTCGCTTACAAAGCACCGGGAAGGGAGAGCGGGAGCGAGATGGAGACGCTCGCTCCGAAAGACTCCCCGTGGAGCCGGACTGGTGGTCCTAACAATGAGGAATTTAATGGCTGATTCGAGGCGAAAAGCAAGACTCGTCCGTACTGAAGGTTGGCGGAGTTAATATAATCTGCAGCCAAACGCCAGCATAAAGATGGGAGCATTACTGTGCTGCTTCGACAGCCTTAGCACATTTACATGATCCGCGCTTAGGTTTCGAGCTGCGGGACCTGAACATGGTGCAGAATACGCTACTTCTCCCCGAGGTGGTCCATCGGGGCTTTTTTGACAAACAGGGACTCACAGAACTACCGCTCACGAACACTCCTTTGACTTTGAGATCATCATATCAAAAGAACTGATAATACAATACAACGTTTGGAAAAGCACATCTCATCGAACAGCAAAGCAAAAAACACCAGTTTAAAGCACGCCAATTGGTAAAAAAAAACACTAGTCGAGTGTATTCTTATTTCTAACCAGTAGATGGCAGCAGCAGCTCACAATCAAAACCCGTGCCTACAGGTCGGGACACTGTTACGCTGAGTTGTGGTTCCACTTGTGCAACAGACCAAATCAACACAATGTTATGTGTATCATCATCATAATGGCCTCTATAAACAATGCGATCATTAAGGCACTGAGGAAGAAAATAAAACAGAAGGGAGTCTAAATGCCATTAAAGGCGCACTCAGATTCAGTTTAAAGAGTCAAAAATACAATCGATCAATTGATGACTGAACAATTAAATTGACAATTCATTAAATACTGGTCATTAGGTAATGCAACGTTTAATTAATGTTGCACTCTGTGCTTGGTTCCACATGAGGCAGTGATGGAAAGAAATTATGCCGCTTTTCTCTGTAAATTATCCATTTCAAACCTTCATTAAAAAAAACAAACAAACACAACTGCTGGCTGGCGAACACCTGAAAATATGATGAAAAAAGTGATGCTGTAAAAAATGATGTTATAGCTTATGCAATTAAAACTATTAATTTACAGTAATTTTACTAATATTGATTAAAAATTTCTGAAATCAAAAAATCAGACATGCTTGCTGAAAACTAAAACAATATTGACCTATTTGAAAAGCAGGAAAATTTTGATTTCTGTTAGTAAAGAAAACTATTTGAGGCTCGTTTTTTTTTTTTTTTTAGGTTTTAGGAGCAACTTCCAACTGTTTTTGACACCGTGCAACCCTGTCACTGTGGCCTAACACTGCATTTGCTGTTAAAAATGACACCAAAGTTACTGTAATGATGGTCAAATAGTAAAAATAAATAAATAAATAAATAATAATAATAAAAAAAACATAAATACATCATGCTGACATATATTTTAGAGCCAGAGATGGTTACCCACAATTTTATGTGCAGAAAAAAACCCTGGCTTTGTGATCATTCAATAAAAAGGAAGAAACCGCCACCAACAAAGACGTGTGGACACGTGCACGTGAACGCCGTCCCCGTTGAAATGTACTACGTCACTGTAGCAGTGGCACAAGCACAACCGCACAGTCAAAGTTTAAGGGAAAAACAAAAACAGACACACAGCATGTAGAAACAAAATCAATGTGGGGCAATGTCATTGTGGTCTGTGGCGCCGGGAGTTATACGATACAGCACGACCATCTTCCAATACCAGCCGAGATCGAGCCAAAACGATTATTAGATAGAACTATCTGTAAATTGCAGAATCTGAATGAACTACTGTACTACTCTTTCCCACTCAGCTGTTTTTGCAGTCACAAGACAAGCCTGAACCTCAGACAACTCTGGTCTTCGGGCTTGAGAGACTCCAGTATGTTTACACTCCCATATGCCTGTACATGACCTTATCTGCGGACTGCCTAAAAGCAGCTCGATCCCTGTGCCACTGTGTGCGCAAGAAACTTGCACATACCAAAAAAACAGCTCAGGGAAGTTGGTGCATACTCATTTCCCTTGATTTTCTCTACAGGATACAACCTTACCATGACCCATCCACATTTGACTCAGCACTCTGAATTTCCCCTGCCATCTTCCCTTTGAAACTCCGAGTGTAGAATGAAGAGTTGACATGACTGCATGTCGTATATATTGCTGTCCATCCCAAACTGGGGTCACCCCCCACCACCCACCCCCCAAAAATAAAAACTAATATGTGAATAACTGATGCCCAACAAAACTTTTTTTTTTTTAACCCTAAAAATTATTAAACAAAAAGGAAATTAATGCCAATCAGTCTTCATTCAGCAGCAGGTTGTATGTACTCGAATGCGGAGATAAAACGAGAAAGTGAAAATAAAAAGTAGTTCATTTCGTCTCCCCCGTTTGGCATTAAGGGGTTGGGAACATCTGGGTACCTCATGATACGATACGCTATGTGATATAAGGCTCACGATAATGATTATCTCATGATATGACGATACCGCGACTATCGATATATTGGTCAGGTAATAAATCCACGACAATCTACGATCAAACTACTCAAGACATGAACTGTTTTTTTTTCAATGAGAGAATAGTTTCTTTTTGTTCCATCACTGAAACACAATATTAAAACTGGTGTCTTCTTCACAGTGAGTAATTTAGTGTATTTTTTTTGTTTTTAAACAAATACAAATGTCTTCTTAACAGAGACAATTTTCTGTGAACAAATTTGTGTCTTGTAACACGTTAGTCAGTTACAATATGTTAGTCAACCGTTTCATTTTATAAAATGAAAATGTATATGTGTAACATTACAAAAGTAAAAATAAATAATTAAAATTACTTAAATATTAAATCTAATTAAATCAATATTGATATTCCTCAGAAGTGGTGTGCTTCAAAAAGTCAAAACATAAAATTTGTTTTAAAATGTTAAAACTCAAGATATAATACACATTTTTCATAGAAACATATGGAAAATGGAGTCAAAAGTAAGCTCATGAGTCTTCTTCGCCTGAAGACTTCCGTACATTTCCCTGCCACTCTTATGAGGTGCTCCCCCTAAAATCTGTAGTCAACTTAGCAGATCTTAGGACAAAATAATGCTATACAGTGTTTGTCCTGTAAAAACCATTCAATGCTCATCTTCTGAGTACGAGTAGAAGCACGTCACCACACACGCGTGCTAAAAGGGGACAAGTGAGGGTTAAGCTGCATTCAATATTGGTTCTTTTTGGGGGAAAAAAAAAAAAAAAAAACGGCATACATATGCAGCAGGCAAGAATCAACGCTGTAGTTAGAGGTCAACTTGTGTGCGTGCGCACAGTTGGGGAGATTATCTTTTTGTAGGAGTAAGAACATTGAAGGACAATTTGTGAAGTTCAGTTACTTGACAAGCTTTTCTAAAAGTCGAGAAATGTCATTCAAATATGTCAAACTAATGCATTTGTTGTCCGAATTGAAATAGATGAACACCATACTCTATTACTAGGGGTGTTAAAAAAAAATCGATTCGGCGATATATCGCGATACTACATCGCAAAATCGATTTTTTTTATTTTTTTTTAGGATTCACACCTTAAGCATGGAAGAATGTTATATGAATGGAACATTAAGCCTTAATATTTTATTTTAATGCTGTTTAAACATGAAACAGATTACAACCTCTATAAGACTGAAATTTCAGATAAATAAATAATACATTTTCATATAAATCTTACACTCTACAAGCTTACTGATTAGTATTTTCTAAATTTGAATGAAAAAAAATCGCAACAATCGACTTATAAATTCGTATCGGGATTAATCGGTATCGAATCGAATCGTGACCTGTGAATCGTGATACGAATCGAATCGTCAGGTACGAGGCAATTCACACCCCTATCTATTACTAATCATTTTTTTGCGGGGAAAAGTGTTTCATTCATCCCACAATTTGTCACATTGCAGCACGGTAGAAAACGTTATGAAAGCTTAGCCAACCATGAGCCGACTAACATACTACCAAATCAGAACAAAGCTGTTTTCCACATTCAATTTAAGTAGAACAGAAAAAGAAAAGAATCATCACATGTTTTTTCTGTTTAATATTGTCATGACTCGAGTCATGCAGGAGTGTTTGGGTCTTGTCTCATGTCTGGAGTCACGCCTGGGTTAAGTTTGAGTAGACTTCACAACTCGTTAAGTGTCTGTTTTGGTATTCATGTACAGCATCCAGTTTCAACTAGTTTTAGGCTATATGATGTCTGGACTATATGATGTCTATATGATGTTTGTTGATGTCAGTATCTGTAATTACGGAGTCAACAGCCAATCAGAGAATTCCATGTCAGTACTAGTACTCACATGTCGAGCCACAACCAATGAGATTGATTGACTATTTAAGGATCTGAGAATTGTGTGCGTTTTGCCGGATTATTGCTCAGCTGTTCCTGTGTACAGCTCTCTTAGGTTCTGCCTCTCAATGTGAATAAATAGATAAAATCATATCTGTGTCTGCGTTTGGGATCCTTCCTCTCAGCATACAACAAATATTGTGTGAATAGGAGTTGCACAGCAAAATCCAGGGGGCGGCCATTTTGCCACTGTGATGGATAAAAACGGCCAGATTTTGCTGCTTAACTCATATTCCGCGAATGTAATATCAATCAGAATGTCAAGTTTAGACTAGTGAGGTCACATATAACGTATAATTGTCAAGAAATGTTCAAGGTTGACTTCCACCTTCACTCTGGATGAAAAGCTAAGAGCATTCCTCAAAACGAGAGCGCAATACAACGTACATACTGTGACAATAATAATGTTTCAGTCCTCCAATTTGATATTCTGCCACCCTTATTAGCCCTGCCTTGAGCAAATGTAACTAGAGAGCTAAGTATTAGTATTGGACACTGGAGCTGCCTTTGCAGATGGGAAAAAAAGAAGGCGGAGGACTTTAACCTGCACGTGCAACGTGAGACTGCTAAGTAAAATAGGGGAAAGGGCCATCACACGCAGTTAAGCTGGAAAATGATTGAGCTGAGTCTCCGCTCCTCTCTAAAGCCTCCGGTCGATTTGCTTCAACCGTTTCAGGTGAAACGAGATGCAACACTAACACCAATATTGAAGTACCATAATAGAAAACAGCAACTTACTTCAAAAATAAAGAGGATGGAGTCCAGCTCCTCCCTTTGAGACTTGATCCCTGAGAAAAAAATCAAGTAAGGTGTTTCAGATTCAACATACGATAGTGTGGTTATTGTTGGGGAAATTCCTATTAGCAGTGAAAATCTGGAAGTGTAACTATATCAACAATGCTATATGGTGGGAGATGAGGGGAAAATGTGCTAATTTTGTGACAAATAACAGGGAAATAATTCATTGCACTTCTGCGGTACATGAAGGAGGTCAAGTCGCGAGTGTGAAATTGAGAAACGTGAAAAAAGATTGAACCCACCTTTTTGTTTTAAGTTGCTTTCCAGTGTGATGAAATTTTCATAGAAGATAAAATAAATCTGTGAACCATTGCTCTCGAAGAACAGCTTCAGTTCACTCTTGTCAATGATATCTGGAAAAGAGAAAGCAAATACGAAATGCATTGTAGAATAGAACATGGGCGACAATCGCAAAAAAATAAATCAATACAGTCGGCGACTCACAACCGCAAACCAGGCGATTGATATGGGGTTTGTATACGATAATACTTGTGTTCCAACTAATTGATTATCGCTGGTGAATCATGTTGACACAATAACAGAAACAGCAAACTGACTAAGAAAAAAACCAAAAAAAAACCCTGATGCCTCATGGGTATTACTGCAATGAAATTATGCATGGCTAAAAAATAAAAGAGGCTAAAAACTGAGATGAAATAAATTACTGACGTGACAGATGCGATACTGAATGTGGATGATGGAAGAAGATCAATTAGCATGGCTTCATTAAGTATGAAGGTTTGTGCAACATTTTATTTTTAGTGACAATTAGACACATTCAACATATCGGTAAATGCCTCAAGTGTAATAAGGGAAAACTGTTTCATATTGGGCCATAAAGTTTTTTTTGAGCATTTCCTGAATGGCGATTATGACCACCAGTCAGACACCAGTACAAGTATAGAACCACATCATCATCCCACCTACACAAAATGGAAACTACAGCTGGATCAGAACGTATTGTTTCACACAATGCAATAAACCAAACTCAACTGCCAAGACAAAAAGTGATGTCATGGAAGCAGAGGCATTGAGGGTTAAAAGTAAGAATCGTATTCGGTTCAGGAAGTGAGGGGCCTAATTCGTATGCAACGTCATGTGTCAAGCACTGCAGACGCTTCAGATTCACTGCTTAAAGCCCCCAAAACCGTCACTGAAGCAGGACACACGAAGGAAAAAGACCGTCACGCTATCCTCAGCACAAAGCAAGAAGAATCTCACGGGGAAACAATGATGTGGGAATTCTGACAACTCCCAGTGGGTAAACAGCCGTCATATGTCAACAACTGATGTATGAGTGAACCACAATTCAACAGGTATGGACCGAAAGCATGACTGATAGTGATGATGCAAAAACATACATAGAAAACACATAAAACCTAACTATTAAAAATGTAATAATTTCATAGACGTGCAAGATGGAAGGTTTCGGTCCTCTTCACAAACTCATGAAGTCATAGGAGCTGCATTTTAAAAGTTAGCCAAAAACAAACAATAAAGCAATAAAGCAGTAATAGTAGTAAGGCGATGGAGATGGTACTTTTAAAAGGCTGTGGACGCACAAAAGACAATCCAGTTTTTGGTTCTGGCTGGCTGGATGAAGAGAGATTCCCTTCTTCATTTTTACATGTTTTTTTTTTTTCTCCACGGAGAATTCAAGTCTCAAATTGTTATTATTATTGTTGAGCTGAGCTGTATATTTTTGTTGACTAAACGTACAAGTAGTTGGAGTTTACTTAAAAAATGCCAACTTTTTTTTTTCTTCCGCTCACGCCTTTCTCATGATGAGATCTTCAAGCTCACACACGTTTCGACAAAATATGCTAAAAACCACCAGAAAACGAGCCTAAAATCACAACTATGTCTTTTTGGGTGGGAACTGGGAATTTTTACAGACATTATTTTTAAGTTTAGCAACCAGAAATATAAAATAAGTGACAATGTTTGCACAATTAGAGAGTCCCTTTTCCTATTTTTCCAAATCATAATCATTGGAATGCTTGCTAAACACTGAAACAGACAAGAGAAACATCACAAGGGATCAGGCAAACTGAGTGAAAAAATTTGGCAATAATATAAAAAAAATATATGCCGGTAATCAATAACATAGATTTTGAAAAACTGACCACACCTAAAGTTTTTCAAGGGCCGTTTTGTCAACTCTCAGCTCGGGAAATGTTGTCTGAGTCTTACTCAAACACAAACCTACAAAAACCTTCTCATGACACATGGGCAACGTGGAAGAGATCATTTCAAATGCAAAGTAAACGCCCAAATTTCAGAAATAAAAGCACCCAACCCCAGTCAGAGAATGTGACGGGCCAATGGACCGTAGAATGTCCTGGTCTGCTCCACAAGTATTTTCTATTAGCTGCAACTCTCACATAAACTCAAAAACAAACCTCCCACGCCAGTAGCAGTGCAAAGGTTATGACATTATTTTCCAACCTCTTGAACTCAATAAATGTGAAATCCTCACAAATATCCTGCTAACCACAGAAAGTCTCACTGTGGCAAAAAGATTAAACTGCTGCTCACTATAAAACCGTGACTTTGGTGAATAATTTCACAAAATGAAGCCATCTGGTAGGCAAAAAGGTATTATGCTAATCTTCTGATGAATAATCAGTTCATCTTTGTGTTGGTTTCCCGTGAGCTGCCTTTGAACTGGCTATGCCAGACAAACGCTTGCAGTGTGCACACTGGGCTTGTTTGCAGAGAGGGCGAAGGTCATCTCCTGTAGTGTGCTGAAGCAGCCAATGATCTATTTACAGTCATCAAGCGACTCTATCCACGTTACCGTTACAGCTCACTTAGCAAACCCAATCGACATTTTTTTTTTTTTTAATACATGCCTTTCATGTTTGAATCATAATGAGAAATCTGAGAAGCTGACAGTGTGACACATTTATACCACCTGCATTATTGATATGCCATGTCATGCCTAAACCACAAGCAAAGAGCCCCGGATATAAAAAACCCTCATTAGCATTAGCCTCGTGCTTGCTGACAGTGCAGGTGCTTCACACTGATGCCAAAATGGAGATGAGGGTGGAGAGCAAAGGAATCCTTCCGTGGCAATTAATGTCAAAATCAGACACCGAGGACTGTTTTAAAGAATCAAATCAGAGAGGTTCCTTGAGCGAGCTAATCACTTAGCACCAATAGCCCAACACTGATGGGAGGGATTCAATTGCAAGGTGGAATAACGGTACTAGCATCTGCCATGTGTTATTCTTATTAACTCATTTGCTCCCAAACACGTAAAAATACGTCCTATTTTAACTGTTTTAAGTCTCCCAAAGACATATATATACGTTTTATGTTTTGTTTTTTTTATGCTAGAGCATACAGGAGGCTTTTATGTAGCCTCTCAACTGCAAAGAACGATTGAATAAATGGTAGTTATTACATAAACAGAGTATAAGAGACGTGTTGAAAAAAAGGCAAATTTACTCAAAATTCTAAATACATTTGTGAATAATGATGAAACTTAGCTATATTCTAATGCCAATTGTTGCAAAACGGAAACAGATAGAAATATACTTTTTGTTCCTGATGAAATAAGAGACTTTAATCTTTCTTTTGGTAGGTTTCATGTTTTTATAGCAATAGAACACAATATTCTGTGGGCCTTGCAAAATCAGTCCAAATACAGGAAAACAGCCGGGAGCGAAGGGAATTGCTTCTGTGAAAATGGTTGGAAGTGAATGAGTTATACTAGAAAAAATTTCTGATATTATTCTTATTTAACTCCAATTCATCACAAATCTACTTGGCAGAAAACGGCATGAAATAAATCAGTGACGCAGACAATTCTGAACATTGTTTGTGTCGCATACGCTATCACTTCATTGCAATACAACTCTGCCAAACAGCTTGAACGCTTCTCGACTTGCAGCCCTTCGAGCTGCGTAACAGATTGGGCCCTTTGAGTCTTCTTAAGGCACAGCGTGATACCCGGGAAGAACTCGCAGGAACTGGCCAAGTCTGACCTTATCCCAGTCTGAGTTCATACATTCTGGAGTGGTTCAGTTGGTCGACTAGCTGAAAGAAAAACAAAACTAAAAAAAAAAACGATGGTTTTTCACTGGTTTGCTATTAAAATTGTTCCCTTTTGGCAAAAAAAAAGAAAAAAAAAAGAAAGAAAGTTATAATTTTGAGAAAACACTGCAATGCAGTGCATGGAGTCATGAACTACTGAAACATACCAACATCTCACATTGGCAAAATGCTCGTTGTACCGGTCAGCTTCAATTTGCACATAAAACACAAACCAAAATAAAGTGGACACGACAGACTTTTGTAAGATTGTCCCCTACACCACAAGACTGAAAAGAAGAATCCAGCTAGAAGACAATATAGTAATACTAGTCATGTGACCTGAGTTGTAATTGTTTTTTGTTTATGCCATAAATAACACAGGCAACCACAACCAATGGAGGGTTGGAGGGCGACATTGGGAAACTCACTGAAACTAGACAAACTGGTTTTTGATGTGCTATGTAAAACAAACAGCCACCTTCTACCACAGAGAATTGGTCTATTCCTTGTTACAGGTTAGGTTTCTGTCATTTTTTTTTTAATCCCCTTTTATTTATTTAACTATTTTAATCTATATTGTCTTGTAGCTTTGTTTTTTATTTATTTATTTTTTCTATCGTGTTTAACTGTTTTCTTTTAGTGTTTAAATCTTTTTTTTTGGTAGTTATTAAATTTTTAGCTCCAGTGTTTCCTCATGGGGGGGCCTCCACAGTGAGAGGGATGGCTGGTCTTCAGCCATCTCACTGTGGATCAACTCCTCCTGGGTGCCTTTCCTTACAGGGTACTTCTGTGCCCCGCCATGTTGTGGTTTTCATGTGTTTGTTGGGTTTTGGGTGTGTCTGTGGGTACGATCATGGGGATGGGGGGGCTTTTTCTTTCTTTTATTTTATTGTATTATGGATGTCCAGCACTTTGAGTTGCATTTTAAATGTATGAAAGGTGCTATATAAATAAAGTTGATTGATTGATTGATTGATTTAAAAATGTCATATACAAACAAAATAACAAAATACAAACAAAATATTGTTCATTTTGGTTTGAGGCTACAATATTGACATTGTTACATCAATACAAAATAAAATGTGGTTGTGTTTGGCAGAGAACTGCTCTGCAATGCACTGAAAGTAGGTCCTGATATTTTGGTTTAATAAAGTATATGCACAACTAACTTCTGCATTCTGGAAAATGTGAAAGCACTTCCTTCCAGCACAGGTAAATTGCGGAAACCAAAATCATGGGATGGGGACAAGGCACCTATGCACAGCGTACAGCAAACACTGCTGTGTCCATTTATGTCATTCTTCTGCTCAATAGCGTCCTGTTTTTTTTTTTTTTTTTGTTTTTTTTTTCTTTTTCTACCTCCCATAAGGAGACTCGACGTCGGTGGATTGCTGCCATAAACAGAGACAGAAATGTGGTGTAATTGTCCAGAGGATCATTGTAGTTTGACATATTTTATGCAACTTATTGAATATTTAATTAGTTTTTGTCAAGTGAATATCCAAACAATAAACCAACTTCAACCAAGATGTCAAAACTACATGCAGAACCACAAAACTACTGTCGTAGGATGTGCTTTTTGGTCATAGTGCTAAACTGCAATGAAGAAGAAACTTAAAGGGATACTGCCTTTATTTAGCCCATTATAGCAATAAAAAGTTAATATTTTGTCTATAATTAATTTGATACTTTCATTATTTTTCCACGGGCGGCACAGTGAATGACTGGTTTGCATGTCCGCCTCCCAGTTCTGAGGACTCGGGTTCGAGTCCAGGCTCCGCCCTTCCTGGGTGGACTTTGCATGCTCTCCCCGTGCCTGCGTGGGTCTTCTCCGGGTACTCCGGTCTCCTCCCACATTCCAAAGACATGCATGGCAGGTTAATTGAGCGCTCCGAATTGTCCCTAGGTGTGCTTGTGAGTGTGGATGGTTGTTCGTCTCTGTGTGCCCTGCGATTGGCTGGCAACCAGTCCAGAGTGTCCGCCACCTACTGCCCAAAGCCAGCTGAGATAGGCTCCAGCACCCCCCGCGACCCTTGTGAGGAATTAGCAGTCAAGAAAATGGATGGATGGATTATTTTTCACGTACAATTAATACCTTTAAAAACACATCTTGCTTTGGACTGAAAATGACATCACAAGGGCTCAGGTAACCAATCACAGCTCAACAGTTTTCTAGGCTTGGTCATGTGACATTCACAAGCTGAGCTGTGATTGGTTACCTGAGCCCTTGTGATGTCATTTTCAGTCGACATCAAGTTGCAAAATGTGTTTTTAAAGCTACTAATAGTACATGAAAAATATTGAAAATATCACATTTCTTATAGGCAAACTATTAATGTTGAACTGCCAAAAATGGCTAAATAAGTAAAGTTTAAATTTATACATTTGTACCTTTTTTAAATGTTAAAATAACTAATGCATTTTGTTTCATCTAAAAGGAACTTGCAGAACTATAGTGTTTCTATTTTTTTTTTTTTAATGAAATAATCGTGATTATTATTTTTCCTATCGAGCAGCTCTAGTCAACACAGTGATGAGATGTCAACAGCTCGGCATGCGAGTGGCTTAGAGCAACAACGAGTCTGAGGAATATCCACTTGCGCAGCCCCTCTGATTCTTGGTTACTAGCAGTGAGACGAGCAGTGGGAGCTTTGCAGGCCTCCTGTAATTAACAACCTCAGCCAAATCCAGCCAGGCATGACCAGCAAATTAACATGCAGCCGCTTTCGCACCCGGTCTCACAGTTCTGCTCTGTGAGCAGAAAAAAACAATATGGAGCCACTCTGAAAATAGCTCTAGCCCATTGCCATTAAATAAATAGGTAAGTGTGACTTTAAAAAGATGTTTTCATTTTTATACTGGAAAAAAGAACACCGCAAAAGGATATCAGTGATGACCAAGCTGAAAAATACCAGGATGATGGGAAAGAGAATTTATTGCAACAAAGCGGTGACCATGACATTTCAGTTGTTTTGAAGTTTTGGAAAAACAATATTTACATTTATATTTTCCCCCATTGTACTGAAAATGAATATCAGCTCCAAATATCATTTATAGACCAATCACAGCTGAGCTTGTGAATGTCACATGACCAAACCTAGAAAACAGGTGAGCTGTGATTGGTTACCTGAACTCCTTGTGATGTCATTTTCAGTCGACAGCAATATGTTTTTAAAGGTATTAATTGTACGTGAAATATAATGAAACTTTCAAATTAATTATAGACAAAATATTAACTTTTTATTGCTAGAATGGGCTAAATAAGTCAAGTATCCCTTTAAGTTTATGTTAAAACTGATTTAGATACATTATTATAAATGATTTAGTATAAATTATTTTTTTCTTTAGATTTTGCAAAGGAATTATTTTTGAACAAATGAGACCTTTAAATGAACATTTGTTGGGTTTATTAGATTAAAACTGATTACAATCGTAATCGTCCTTCATGACAGAAAACAAAATAATTGAAATTTTATTTTTTGGGCCACATCGCCCAGCCCTAATTGGATTTGACTTGTCCTTGCCTACTAATAATGGGTATCAGCCTTGAAAAAACAAAAAACATATGAGTCCATCTCTAGTTAAAAACCTTTCTGGCATTACATATTTTCCAGTCAGCGAGCCCACACAGTCCGCGACAGCAAAAATGAAACAACATGATCAATATTCCTCATACTGCACATTTACAGCATCACTCATCGGTGCTTCATGTCCACACAGGAACCAGCAGCACTGGGAGGAAATCCTTTGCTAAAAACACGGTGGACTCACTGATGGTTGGGTGGGACTGGGGCGGGTGGCGGCAACATGCGAGCTGCACCGCTCAACCGCTGGACAAACAGACTCGCTTTATCTTTAACTGCACGCACGGGAAAAGAAAAACATGCAGTCAGACGGAGTCTTGTTTTGACCTCCACTTTGTGTTGCAATGCACTTGACATTGAACTCAGGACAGGTGCAGTGTAATGGCACAGGAAACAACTGTTCCAGAATTTTTGCGCATTACATGGGTACTGGACATCATGAGATTGCATGAGGGCACAATAGCGTATTTGAAATCAATACAACAGCATGTCAGTAAAAGTGTTTGTAAATGGGTCAGAGTCGGAACAAGCCTAATAGATAAAAGATGCTCGCTCACAGGCTGGTCACTGTGAAACTTTCAACAATGCACTTTGCAAGGGATTAAACCGAGCCTAAGTGCATATTATCCACAAGAAATACGTTCAAAATTGTTTTGAGAACGGTTCACAACAGTTTGGATGAGTGAGGAGCATTGAAACTCCTCCCACCTGAGTGCTTACAAATCAACCAAGGAGAGCCGCATGCAAGGAAGAAAGACAAACAAACATAATGTTGTACTTTAAAATATGAAAACAGCCAATGCACATCAGTTCAGCTTGTTTGTATGTCAATAGTTTGCTTTTATTTATTGTCGGTCTCATCCAAAGTCACCTTTCCCAGCTGCGTTTGGACGAGAGGCGGGATAGGCCCGGAATCGGTTGCCAGTCAATGTTTTGTGCTTGAAAGTTTACATGCCTTTGGGGTGTGTAAACTTTTGAACGCAACACAAGTGTACAAAAGTTAAAAGTGACTTACTGACACAAAAATGTGACGAATCCTCACCAAAATTCACATACTCATGTCAACTCTTTTTTTTTTTGCCCAGAAATTTTATATATATATATATATATATATATATATATATATATATATATATATATATATATATATATATATATATATATATATATATATATATATATATATATATATATATATATATAGTTGGTGATTTACTGTAATTGCGTCATTTCATAGATGCTATCAGTCACACAGGGACATTTAATATTTAACTGCAAAGGCCATTAAAGTCTGTTGCTACAGGGGCAAATACCTTTGTAGTTGTTTCTCCAAATTCCCTTGACAATTGACAGATACATTGATTACGGTAATTTCATGCGAAAAATGCATTTATAATAATACAAGTCTGTCCCCAATACATGAGCACCACAACAAATACGACAGGAATTGTATATTTTCCTTGTTATATGACAGCGAGTTGGTTGATTAGAGTCTTAGTTATAATGCATTCCACATGTTATGATGTTCCTTAACTTGGCTTAATAAAGAGATTCTTTTTTCTTTTTTTTCTCCTAAAAAGGCTCCCTTAATAACTTTTAATTGCGGGCCCCCTGTATATCAAAAATACAAACTGTAGTAAAAATTGCCTCCGTCGTACTTTTAATAAGATTCATGGAACAAAGCGCCCCTAGCTCTGATATTAATTGCATTTATGCTGCCCATAATTCCCTTTAGTCAACGGTCTCCATCTTCACCATGTCCCCAAGTACACACTGACCCACTTTTGTCTCTGTGTTAAGGGCAAGTGTTATCGAGTCCACCATGTTAGCAGTCTTCATGCGTAGGTGTATAGCTTCACTATTCACTGAAATGCAATCTGTACTAAGTATGTATCTTTACATGCAGAGCTCAAGACTTTTATTTGTTTTTTTGGCTCCTAACCTTGTTGAAAATCACCAATGGACTTGCAATGTAAACACATTTCCATCAATTTTCAATCGGTTATTGATAAATGGGTGAAAGCGTCGAGCACAAGAGTGTCAGCAACAACAAATATTCAAAAGTAACATGATGAGATGACACACTTCTCAGGACGATACACCAACATTGTATTTTTTTAACCGCTTATTCCTCACAAGGGTCGCGGGGATGCTGGAACCTATCCCAGCAGGCTTCGGGCAGTAGGCGGGGTACACCCTGAACTGGTTTGTCAGCCAATCGCAGACTAACATTGTATGACCAATGAATTCGGGTTCATGTTACTGCAGCAAGACTACTTCTTTGACACCGTTAGAGGAGCATGGATGTAATTATTTCCACTGGATTTTTTTTTTTTTTTTGCATTTGTATTGCATTTTATTGATCTATAATTAATTTTATTGATTAATTTGTCAATCAAGTAGTTGATTTATCTATTAACTGCTGCACTTGCACCACTAATATGTTTCGAATTAACTTCCTGGTTAGATGAAATGTTGATTGGACTTTACAAGGTCATACAATACACTGTGTCAACAAAGAAAGTTTATTTAGCTACGCTAGGGATGTATAGTGACAGTAAAACCGATGAAATGCTCTTCCACCAGAAGACACTTGATCTTTGGTAGTGTTTTGTTTTTTTGTTCCTAATGTAAAATATGTACCTTGGATGGATCAGTAAAAGGTAGGGTCACTGTTATAATTGTTTGGGGGAAAAAATATGTCGACCACTTTTGTAATGATGCCCTTAAGTGACAGTTTATAATGAACATAAATGTGCACAGTAGAATTATTTTTCAAATGCTGTGTGATGTCAGTTGCTCCAGGCAATAAAGATGAGCTATTAGTATTCTCACTTCAGCTTTAAGCCCGAATGGCCTTTTATTTGTGCAATTGGTAGAAAATTGACATATATGAACGTCACCAGTAAAGACAAAGGGACTGACTGAAAACAATGGTTGTGGCAGGTAACTCGGAGACTGATGCACTAACGAGGCACCGTCAGTTAGCATTGTCAGCCTCGTTAGCAAAACAGGGAAGCTAGCACCCACGTTGCATCACAATGGATTATTGTTAACGTCAAGCGTCAATGCACGGACACGAGAACGGCGAGACAAAAAAAATAAAATAAAAATGCCAGAATGCGAGTCGAACAATTCTGGACATGAGCGGAACCTGTCAGCCGGCTTAGTCAAGTGAGCACGGTGACAACCTGCCCGCTTGCCTGGATGAAGACAGTCCGGCTGGCGGTGCCAGTTAGCTAGCGCGACTAGCTTAGCCTCGATCGGCGATGCAGCATCAAAAAAAAAAAAAAAAAGCACGGTGTCATCGATTTCACTCACCCAGCAGTGAGCGCAGGTGCTTCAGCCGCGTCAGGACATCCTTCTTTGGGTCCAAAACTTTCTGTGTAGATTTCTTGACGTCTCCATGGCCCCTTCGAGTGAACATTCCGCTGTGAATTGCGACCGTGGAAGCCGATCACCTGTGTTGTTACCATACACCGAAGCTCCAGTGTGACTGTCACTTCCCTCACCACCACTCGATGCCTGCTCGGTAAACATTCGCCCAACAGCCGCCAGTGTTACTTTCCCCCCACCCCTTCTTTTTTTTTCTTTTTTTTTTTTCTGGCTGGAGTGTAAACACGGAAGCGCGTCTGACAACGAGGCGTGGTCTGACTACAACTACGCCCACTGATTTAAAAACCTTACATTTCAGTCAACGTGTGGACAATTTTAATTTCAACTTTAATCTTTCGGTTACCCATGCAATTTTTATTCTATATGCTATTGTATAAACATTGTTATCCGACACCATTCACACAATTAATCGACCTATGACGCAGTAAGTTGCCTACTAATTAAACCACGCAAAGTAGCTCTGAAGGTACAGTCAGTCCATACACATAAATTTATATTTTGCGAGTCGCCAAAATACAAGGGGGGTTAGAAAAAAAAAATCATAATTAAAAAAAAATCATAATAGCGGTTGACCAGTCATGGCTCCAAAGCGCCTCCTGGTGTTTTGAAATAGTAAGTCACTGGATCAAATTGATCAAGAGCAAATTTTCCCGAAAGTGACGCATTTTTAGACGTAAGATACGTCAATGTTCACGCATTGACGTAAAAATTTCAAGTGTTTAATTAAGTTGTAGGGGGATACATTTTTTTGTAAATTAAATTTTTATACAGAATATTTAAACAACACATAGTATTTATAATTTGAAAAAAAAAAAAGCAAAACGTACAGTTCATTAGAAACGTTGAGGGTTGGATTTACAGGATGAACCGAAAATGCACTATAAATTTTACACGTGAATGTAATTTGATAATTTGATCTTCTTTAAAACATGTAACTGCGCATGTCCAACAGTTCAGTCATTTTTTGCTCAGCTTGCTGTTGTCTAGCAAAGAGTTGAACGGCCAAATTGACAACAGGTGTTTGATCCAATTTTTTATTGTATTATGGATGTTTTAATTGTTCAGCACTTTGAGTTGCATTTGAATGTATGAAAGGTGCTATATAAATAAAGTATGATTGATTGATCGATTGTTTGAAATGCGCATCTTTTGCACCCTGTTCATGACACTGTAAATTACACTAACACCAAGCTTAGTGTAAATATGTGACTGGCTGTATTCTGACTAAATGTGAAAATATCTCGGTCCGTTCATTTTTGGATCCAACACCTGTTGTCAATTTCGCCATTCAACTCTGTTGGTGGAAAAATTACTGCTACTGGACACAACGTGCACAAAAAAAATAAAAAAATAAAATAAAAACGTTTAGAGGGCGTTAAAGCAAGTTCACCAGTAAGTATTGTCATAAAGCACATTTTAGGTTCATCCTAATATTTTGCTTAAAAGCCCAATATTCAACTCCTTTTGTGAGTATAGCGTATCGTACAGCACAAAACTGTATACACGTACAGTAGAGGTGCATCTAACTAAAGTTTTGCTCAGAGATGGTGAAGAGTCCAGTCAACCACATATTGAACAATTCTTCACATGGTATTATTTTTTACTACTAAAAACATGGTCAATTTTTAGCGTTTATTCAACCCAATGCAAAAATCTCATTCTTTATTCAACCACAAAAAAAATTAAATTTTTATAAGAGACCTAGGCAAGAAAAAAAAAAATGCTCCAATACAGTCATCATTATAGTACAGATCTCAGGGAAGCAGCTTTGTATATAAAAGTTAACCAGTGTAAAAATATGTCCATATACGTGGATGGATATTAATTAGTGCATTTCTATTACCACAACCAGTAAAGAAATGCAGGAAACAGTGATAAATTGTATCAATTTTTCATGGTACTGATCATTCATTTATGTGAATGAGAGCAAACATTTTGAGTTATTTTGATCACATGATTTTCAATATGCATTTGAAATGACAGATGACCACATCCCAAAACTTAAATGAATGGATTCTTTCAATTTCACTCCCTTGAGTGGCTGCAAATGACTTCTTTATTATATTTACACTTTTAATGCATTGCACAATATTGGACTACATCGAAGGTTGACTGCAGGAATTTGGGGTGTGTATCAAATAAAGGGAATTAGCAACACAAGACTGCTTCATCAGCATACAGTTAATATAACCGCAATAAAAATATTGTCACGTTTTGTTTTGTTTTGTTTTTTTACAGACAGTCACAACTACAGATATCCCAATAGTGTGCCCTGAGGCACACCTTTCTTCACAAGAAGGAGAGAGAGAAAAAAATCCAACATTTTGATACATTTTAATTTTCCAGGCAAGTATAGTAAGAGAACGATTTTTATTGATGACTTATTATGAAGACATCACTAGAGTCACCGAAAGAGGGCGCCAAAGTACGTTACAATAAAAGGGCGGAATTAAAGTAAACGACTGCAGTGCACAAGAGGTTATATAATCCAAAGAAACAATACAATATTTTCGGTCAAGGCAATAGTGAAAAGTGGAGGTGAAGTCTCATGTTGTTGAAAATTATGACTGTGTGACAAAGAAACAAGTTATTTATTCAAGTGAGCGCTGGAAAATATTGATCAGTGACAATATACTGTTGAAGTGATTGTGTCGCTTTGTCAAGATTGCTGAAAGAAAATGGAAGAGGCGATGATAGAGCTGAAGCTAAGAAGTAAAAAAAAAAGAAAAAAAAAGAGTGAAATCCGCCTTTGGCCTGCAGTTTGGTATGACACTCATTATCTGAAGTGGGCCATTCTGACGAAGGAGTAATCACCGCCGTAATCATCGCTCAGTCTTGGCAAACCTGTCCTGTTGTTCAAGTGCAGCTTATTGCTTATTATCTGAGATAACATGGACCATCGATAATCTTTCAACAACAACGGTGCAAATGTGATGTGAGGTCTCATGATTTATGAGAATGATACATTGTGTTACACGGACCTACTGGGATTCATTCAGTCTAGTAGATGTTCTCAAGGCACATTTACTAAAAAATAAATAAATACAGAATATGCTTTGTTCCCCCGGATTCTGAACAGGACGGCGGTGTCGAAAATGGATAGGAATGATTCGGTGGCGTTTTAAATGAAAGACCCTCGTGACCAAAAGGTGGCACTGCAGCCTCACAAATAACAGATTGCTCTTCTCAACGGCCAGGCTGCCGATAATCCAAGGTTTGAAAAGCACTTGTCGCCTCTAAATTGTTCCTACAAAGAGCTTGGAAATACTTGACTTTTCTCCTTATGTGGTTATGGATTTCCCTTTTCCACAATTAAGTGCCATTAAAAGCTAATGTATCCAGTTAAACCACATTAAAGCAGTGTTGGTGTGGACAGCCGACCTATTTTCCCCATCCACATAGTATGATTAAAAAAAACAAAGAAAAAAAAAAGAAAAAGAAGAAATCTTTTTAATTCTAAATTCCTCTCAATTATGAACAAAAATTGTCGAATGGAAAATGTAGGGTTTATAAGAAAAATCCCAGAGTTAAAAAAAATACAAAATAATAATAATAAAAAGTTAGAATTGTGGTACCGTGTATGGATTTGGGTCTGCTTAGACACCTAAAACACTATAAATTAATAGGAAAATAAATAAACTTGATGTGACACACTGTAATATTTTTCTTGTCAAATGATTCCACATTTTGGTTTTATGTTAAAAACATACACACACACGTGCACACCCAGTTACACGCTCACACACTTTTGATCATGACAATTGAAGTTCACAATTTTTTGAGAAAATTACAAAAAAAAAGAAGAAGCAAATTAGCTTCATTACTCAAATGTCAAGTGAAGCGTTTGGAAAAATAAAACAATACTTAGTGGAAATTATTTTAATTCTACTGAAATATTTTAAATAATATTGTGTCATTTTCAAATTCACAACATAATAAAACAAAAACAACAACGTGCCTATTATATATATATATATATATATATATATATATATATATATGTATATATGAGCTACCACCAGGGGTCGTCTTTGTGCCCTTAGCAATCAAAGACAACGTTCATAGCACAACATTCTGTCAGAACTTAAACACGCCTAAATAACAATAATGCTATTTCAAATGGTTTAGTTAAATGACTACTTAAAGAGGTGCGTATTAAATGTATATCACGTCGTGTATGGATAAAGTATATCATTTGCTAAGTCTGGTGTTCATGATGCAGACGGTGGATTGGGTGCACATTTCCATAGAGGTTAATGAGGGGGCACTCTGAAGTAATTAAAACACGAGCATTATAAGGCAACTGTTTCACATAAGGTACTCACTTGCAAAATACGCTCTACTTAATTAAAACTCTTCGCTGACAGCATTTTGTATCTCGCAGGTAATCTGCTGTGAAATTAATAAGGGCCGCCGAATGAAACGACGCATTTTGGCAAAGAAAGGCGATTTTTCTTCTGCCGTATGCATGACAGGGGTTTCCATTTGCAATGTGTGATCCATATTAAGCTGAAAAATAGTTCTTCAGGTTCTCCCCCTAATCTGATCCCAATTTCACTCGCGATGCGACGCCGTAGCGACAAGCCAGGGGACGTTTAATTGAAACGCTTGCGTGTTTTGTTTTGTTTTTTTAAATTGGATTCTGTTAAGATGTGAAATCGCCTCCTGAATTACAGCCGCGTTGCCTTTAAAAGCTGATACCGACTGGTTTCCAGCGGTGATCAGTTAAGGGGCTGAAATAATGCCTCCAATTCAGCACGGAGACATTCTCGAATTTAAAGCCAAACTGCAGACTCGCTCGCTCGTTCGGCGGCCTTGCGTTTCAAAGGCTGCACGTTTATCTGTGAAATGAATGAAACGCTTGTCGGGGAATGCTTCAGACACAATGCAAAGACACAATGTAATACTTGAGCACGTTCTGGCAGTATGGATTCAAATCGTCACGCAATTCTAATAACTGAACCTCCTCGTCTCAGCACGAGACGTGACAACACTGTAACATCGTTGTGGATTACAACGCGCATCTTTCCATCGCAAATGTTTCAGATGTCAGATACACAGCAAGAAAAAAAATAAAAAATGGAGTGCTAACATTTCAGGGTTACATTTTTGGGAGTTGATTTCCGTAACTCATTCACTCGCCGCCATTTTCACAGAAGCAGTCCCCGTTCGCTCCAGGCTGTTTTAATGGATTTTGACTGATTTTGCAAGGCCCACACAATATTGTGTTCTATTGCTATAAAAGCATGGAACCTATCAAAAGAAAGATGTTTCCGTTTTGCAGCAATTAGCAGTAGAAGAGAGCTAAGTTTCATCAGTTTTCACAAATCTATTTAAAATTGTAAGTAATTTGGCTTTTTTTCTAGATGGCCCTGGTTGATCTCCTTTGCTCTGCTGCCACCTGCTGGCCGTTTGTGTAATAACTACCATTTCTGCAACCGTTCTTTGCAGTTGAGAGGCTGCATCAAAGCCTTTTGTATGCTCTAGCATAAAAAAAAACAAAAAAACAAAAAACGTATAACTACGTCTTTGGGACACTTAGAACATTAAAAAAAACGTATTTATATGTTATTGGGAGCAAATGAGTTTTTTTAAGAACAAAGTGTAATTTAAGTAATTTAATTTAACATTCTCAGAGTTAAATGGCTTCCAGACTGCGTCGCATTAACTGCGTCATGCAATGCATTCTGGGAACAATATATATATATGCCAAGCAGGTAGATTTAAGACATCCGTAACTATATATTTGCATTTGTGTTATTTTTCAGAACAATATGATGACAGTTGAGCTCCGTAATTTAGCGCTGGCACACAAATAGCGAAAATCTGCGGATAATTGACGGCAATCGTTTCTAAGTTATAGACCGTTATTTTTTTGCCCATTTGGTAATATATTTTCCTCTATGCGGCCCCTGAGCTAATATGAGTTTGACACCCCTTTTAAAGTGTTAAATTCAACTCTATAGGCGTTGAATTAAAACCTGCGATTTTGCTGTGAAAGCAAGCAATCATGATATCATAGTTAAGCCGAGGGTGCTACCATCCGACTGTCACAAGTTCAGTTCCTGCGTGGGCGGCACGCGGCGAGCTTCCCTTCACCTCCTCGAGGTTGGCGCTCTCCCAACCTCGCGCATTGAGATTTGCGCATTCTCCCATTCGAGGGCCAGTCTCGCCCTAGTGTGCGGAAAAGAAATAAATAAAAACATCCCTGCTCTCCCACTGCCGCCTCCTCCACCTACATCCGTGACCCCCCGCCCCTCCCCCACCCCCTCCGATAAGCTTGGAGTTCATCCTTTTCACTGATTAGTTTGCCGGCGGAATTGAATGGCCGCGCGTCACCCCGCTGGCTCTACCTGTGCGCCCGGATCAGCAGGTGGCTGCCACACTGGCCAACATGATACTGAAACCATTATTTATTCTCCCGCCCGCCCAGCAAATCCAACTTTCCCACCTCACGCACAATTTATGGGAAGGAGATGCCATCTTTGGCTAGTTTATATTCGAGAAAAATGCTGCGGCTGAAACGCAATGCTAATACTACACACAATGCATTCCATGCGGGATTTATATTTCCTGACAACATGAGGTCATTAATAAGTTCTCTGGCAAAATCCACTCTCCTCCTGTATAAACTGTGTGCATTGACATGTTTGTATTTGTTGTCTTGTATGTTATTTATGGCCCAAACTGAAGCCCCAGGACTGTGAAATAACAAGCACAAGAGGGATTTCACGCCTTTGCCTCTCTGGAAAATGTTTTTCTCAGTCAACACGACGACTAACTTTGTTTACTTCCACCTCGGCAACAGCCTATAGGCTATATATTTCCTGAAAAGCCAATAGAATTAAATGGCGTCATTACGTATGGGTTCCCACGGGTATAGTGCATTCAGGTTTACTTATGTTACACCTCTGGCCCTTTTTTTTTTTTTTTTTTTATCATCGTTATCACATGGCACGCTGTGCATCATTAGAAAAAGACAAACAGCCTTGTTTCTTTCTGGTGGGGGGCGCGGACAGAAAATCAATGCTCGGTTTCCCATGAGCACCTAATTAGGCGGACACTTGTGCGCTGTTAAAACACAGAGGCCATCTCTTTTGTCCGCCGGGTCGATCGGGGCGAAATGTCCGTGAGACACCTTTCGGGAGCTGATAAAGTGTCAGCGAGGTGTGAGGCGTCAACACACAAGTGACACACATCTACGATATGCTTTGGCAGACTTGATTTCAACTTTATCGGCGCGTTTGACGCTGAGGGCCAAAACAAAACTTTTGTCTCATCTCGTAAATATCTATTTTTGACACGCGCAAACAAGAGCAAAAGCCGCCACTATCTTTCTTGGTTTTTTTTTTTTAATTTTTTTTATATGCTCTCATGTCAATGATTTTGACTTTTGAAAAACTGTAAATAGTAAGATACAGGTTAGCAATGATGTTCATTTTGGGTTCCATTCAATTAAGGTTCAAGAGAGACGGGTCGCTGCTATTGCTTGAGGGTCATGGGAGGACAGACTAACTACTGGAAAAGGAAACCTCAACACAAGTAAAAAAAAAAAAAAAATAAAAAACTAGAAAAGACTCTAGCTCCATATTCAAATAAAATTAGAATCACCGTCATGCGTGACAGCTCCGTGAGTTTGTGTGATGCCGCCATACAATCGTGTGAATGACGGCAAACACGAGCAGGGTGACCATAAACCGTAGAAACGGAATTTGAATTTTGGATAATATGAGCGATACAATTAATAACCGATTTCACATGCTTGAGTCTCACCAAAAACATGCTAAATGTATTTTGACAACCAACCATGTTTATTAAATTAAATCCAGCAATGACTAAAACTGCCAATAGGGGGCAGTACGACTCTGCAGACACCTACATGACTGTGACTGCCAAATTCCATCTTGTGAAAGGTCGGGATGTAACGATATCCAAACACCACGATACGATAGTTATCACGATATTGTGGGGGGTTGGCGATACAAAAAAAAGAGATCACAATGTTGTAAAAAAGAAAAGAGCTCATACTAAAAAAAAAACCCACAATATTGTGCTTTTGTACATAACAACAATTCATATAAACCACCTACAATCTCTAATAACAACATTGATCGCTTCACAAGCAAATTCGGTTCCCCTTCATCTGACAATTAGCATCGATTTGAAACATAGAAGGCCAAAACATCCCTAATGAAAATTAAATTGCATTAATAAACTAGCCACTAGAGGGTGCTAGAACTGCACAAATGGAAATCAACCTGACTTTTTTTTTTTTTTTAACAGATGTGCTACTTTTAAATATTGCGAACATGACGACGACGATATTGTGGCAGTTTTAATATCACGATATTACGATATTGCCCTTATCGTTACATCCCTAGTGAGTGGGTGAGTAGTTTTACTTTGGTGTAGTTTTATTATACAGTGGTTTACTGCTAATGCGTGACAGTTGACGTTCTTGAAAATGTTACTTTAAACCAGTTTGTCTCAAATATGTTCTGTTAATATTTTGCATCCTCCCAACTCTCTGCTGCGACTATTAACAGTATAATTTGTCTATAAAATTGTTATAAGTGCACCAAACAAAAAAGAAATACAGCCCGACTTACAACAAAGAATAACTTAAACATGTTTTTAAATCTGTCACTGAAAATATTTGAAGTGCATCAGTTTGCCTGAAATTTTGTAAACAAATAAATGAGAGCGCCACTGCCACCTACTGTAGTGGATGTGCAATTACAGTTCATTCTTGTATGGAAAAAAAAATGGAAGAAATTTATTTACTTTATTTCCCATGCGAACATTTGTTTTTACATCAACCAACCAACATAAGAGAATGTGGATTTCGAGATTTCCACTGCACTATTTTTAATTATTTCGATATTTGCTGATGGGGGGAGACAATATTGCACAAATTAACAAATTAGACTTAGACTAGACTTTATTGATCCCTTTGGGATGGCTCCCTCTGGGAAATTTAAATTACACCAGAGATTGAATGAATAATAATAATAATAATAATAATAATAATAATAATAATAATAATAATAATAATAATAATAATTCAAACAATCAATAAATAAGGTTATTATTTTTGTGTGATAAAAATATAAATATAAACGATAAAGGGCTCAGACTACAAACTAGAAAAGGCTCATGAAACAAGTGCTGAATATAAATATTTATAACTTGAGTGCCAGGTGGAAGGCAGTCTTCTTAAATAGCTTCTGACTCAATTGGTCTCTCAGCGGCAACATGGAAAAAAAAAAAAAAGACGAGGGGGAGGGGGGTGCGAGAGGTGGGAAGGGGAAAGAAAAAAAAAAAAAATCGAAACTGTCCAATCCTTTTCTGTAACCTGTCAGAGTGACACTTGCAAACTTCCACTATAGACAAGGTGGCAGTACAAACGCAGATAGATGGCAGGGAATAAAAGGGCCTTCTCACGGAAAACTTTCTGGAAATGTCATCCTTTCAAGCTGTTGAGAAGACCTATTTCATATCTATTACATCAGGCATTCTGTGGCCGATATTTCCCATTTCAGTCCTGCAAATCCTCTGCCAATCTTCTGCCCTTAAGAATCTCTGCCAGCCCGGATGCATTATTCCCCCCCCACCCTTTTTTTTTTTTGATGTGACAGAACAAACCGCGACCTATTAGGATTAAGGCTTTGAAAAGATCTTTGAAGCTGTTCAAGGTTTCTTTAAACTGGGGAATGACAATATAAGCTGCGCGGCAGCAGATGCCAAATGGAGTGATTGCTAGTGCTCCTCGGGTGAGGTCTGCTGTCACAAAACGCGCAGACGTACAAACACTCACAAATGTGCATGCGCCTGTGCACGCTCCCCCGAAACACTTACACCACACTTGTCTTTCCATTTTGATCAAGTTTACATTTTTAAAGCGACATTACATATTTACATGTACCGGTACATTTTTTTTCTTCCTCAGGATCATCTTTATTGTTGATGATTTCACATTTTTATATCTATATTAATGAACATTTTCCAGGAGTACACATCAGGGTAATAATACTGCCTGCAACGGAGCTTTTTAGTGTTTCTGTTGCTTTGCTCAAGGGCATTACATCCATAGCCGGTGCCATTCTTAACTCTCTGACTGCCAAAAACGTTTAATGACGTATTCTAAAATCCTAATGAATGCCGCCATAAACGTTAATTGACGTTTACTACGTTTTTTGTTTTTTTTTTCTCAATGGGCAGCACGTCGTCTTGTTCAGTGCTTTGTCTTGTCTTTGGGGTTGTGAAATCCCAAAACAGCCACTAACTATGGCCAGCAGATGGCAGCAATGTATATCTTTTCAATCAAATTACAAAGAAACACGACAAATCTGATGAACGAGAATGTTTTCAAAGATGACGCGAATGATCAAAGTCTTTGTAACTTTAAATCTAATTCACAGAGCGTCACTAAACAAAAAAACATTTGTGTCAAAGGCACTGTTGTGCAAAATATGTACCGTCACAAAAAACTTGTTTTCTCTAATTTTTTTTCTATTTTCGCTTATGTCACTCAAATGACCTATTTTTCAATTTTTTTTAATGTTTATATAGTCGTAGCGCACAATATTTTGTTTGCCTTGAAAGATGAGTGAAAATGCTCGAAATTGGCTGGCACTGTCAACTTCAATTGATGGCGGAAAATGACGGAAATTGATTTTTCGCTTTAAATAAATGATTCGCCTGTGATTCACCTTCTGTCCATTTTAATTGGCTATAATGTGAATTATAATTCACATTAAAAACAGAGCTGCTAACACACGCGTAACCAAATGGCGTCGACAGAATCGAGTTCACGTGAACGTACACGTTGGCATTTTTTTCCTGAAAATCGAGGGAGTTCACCGTTTCTGAATTTTCAGCGTGACGATCCTCAGACGTATTGAAGAACTTCCGCCTTATCACTTGTACGACCCTTCGCCATTGACGGTGCGTCTGATGATACTGAAATGATGGAAAAATAGAGCAAATTAAGTAGAAATTGTATTCTGAATGCTGCCCGCACACATTGCGTCAGTCCGACGGACGTGTCAAGAGTGCAAATAGCGTTGCTACGCATCGCCCACAATCAGAAAAAGAAGTTAGCTTTCTGTTATCTAATCATTCTGAATACCGCTTATCGTAGCTGCCTCGCCACCCTGAGGTTGCGGAGGACATATGCGATATCAAATATTCAAAATGGGTGAGAGATTTATCATAGGAAATTTCACAGGCGATCCCATTTAGATATTCAGCGGCTGTTTTTTTTGGCGCGATGTCTCGGCTTTAACCGTGCCCCGGTGTGAGATGTCACCGAGAGAGAAGTCACTACAGATAGTCCACGTGAGGAGAAATGAAGCCACGGGGCACTTGGGGTAACGGCTTCTCATTACGCAGTCAGAAAGGCAAGTTCTCTGGGAGCTGCCACCGTCGAGCACATATTGATCTGCCGTTGCATCTTATCTTTGAGACTCGAGCTTAAAATGCTCAACATTGGCGCTCGCTCTCTGCCAGACTGAAGACTTTCTATATCCACAAGTGGAGGAGCCTTAATCTCCTCATGAAGTAGTGGAAGCCAATCATTGAGGGGACAAATGCACAATTTTTCTGTCTGGAGGGAATCGATTTTGTGAAAATAACATTGTGATAATTTTTCGTTTGAACGATGATACCGTATTTTCCGCACTATAAGGCGCACCGCATTATAAGGCGCATCTTCAATGAATTACATAATTTAAAACGTTTTTCATATATAAGGCGCTACAGTAGAGGCTGCGCTTACGTTACGCATCCATTAGATGGTGCTGCGCTAAAGGGAATGTCAACAAAACAGTCAGATAGGTCAGTCAAACTTTATGAATAGATTACAAAGCAGCTTTCTGACAACTCCATTCACTCCCAAAACGAAAAAAAAAACAGCTGTTTTATTATTTTTTCTGAGCTAAAGTATTAGTATTAGTTAGCGAAATAAACGGGGCCAGGCGAATGTGTCGGCTGCGTGACGTCGCTCCCGCGACAATTTGAAAGCACACACAGATTTTTTTTTTTCTTCACTCACTCATTCACACACGTAAGCTTCTGTGAGTGAGTGAGTGAGTGAAAAAAAAATCCCCCCCGCTCTGCGATTGGCTGTAGGGGTGTAAACACTGACTTTCTCCAGAAATGTCCCGCTGTTTACAAAACAAACACAACATGGCAAAATACAGGCTCGGGGTGTGGGGGTTTAGGATGAAATCACCACCAAAGATTAACACAAACCCAGATGTGTAGATCCTGTATTTAAAAATTGCATTTTTTCTGAGTGAAACCGGCATACTGGGCCTTTAATGTCCCGTCCAAAAAGAGCAGGGAAGAGTAATGGCTTAAAGACAACGGATCCCAAACCTTTGACTTTGGCCAGGCAAACATTTGATTTTAAAGTAATGCGGATTTAATCGGCTGTGGACCGGAACTCCCCCCGGCCCAACCCTTCTCTATCAAATGCTGCATTGAGGATCGACGTGGCACCTGTTGGGGCAGCCTAGAGTAGCTGGGGAAAAAAAAAAAAAAAAAAAAAAAAGCTGCCAGCCAGGGCTCATTCATCTTTGATGTTCATTGATGAGGAAACTGGAGGTCCTCAACAGAGCATTGTTTCCGATAAGTGGCGCCCATTGATACCCCGAGAGCCGCGTTTGTTTTTCGTCTCTGGCAGGAGGAGCTCATTTTAAAAGGTTTAATGGTGCATCTAACCGCTCCAAACGCGATGCGCTTTGGAGCCGTGCTTCCAGCGTTGGCCCAAGGGATGTCGTCCTGTTCCCGAAATAACCTCGAAACAATAATGCATGGCTAATCCCGTGTGAATGGAATGACATGGCTTTCATTCCGATTATGCCATCATGTCTGCATCAGGGCAATTCTTGCTCCTCTGCACCTTCTTTGCCGTACAAAAAAACCCAAAACAGGACGGTCTTCATGAAGTGCATTACTCATGCTATTGTTCCGCTAATCATATCCTCTCCAACAACTGCAGGGTGTGACAAGATAAGATATGGTAAGGAAATATTAATACCGTATCGTGCCATCTGAAAATTACGTATGGCTGGGGCAGGGCATCTCGGAAGGAAACGGAAATCAATCTGCGCCTCTTCCATTTTATATAGCGCCTTGAAAGAAAACAGTAACGCACAATGTTATCTACCTGAAATTCTATTCGAATCGGGTTAATTCAGTGGCAAAGACGTTCAAACGTTTTCATATCCTCCCATCTGCCGTCTTTTGAGTGCTCTCTGTTTGTAAGGCGTTCTAATTTTAATATCATGCGCGATAACGCATCTTTACTGATGCACGATCTGGAATATTACTAGCGGATCCGTAAACGCTGGAATGATAATTAAATTACATTTTGTAATCAGCTTACTAAAGCAGGAGAATGAAAAGCCTTCCATTATAGTCGATTTACTTGACCTGATATTATTCCATGTTTCTTGAGATTTATCATACACTTCATTGCATTTGCTTGGTTACAAAGTTCACAGCGTCCACAATAAATATATGAGGGTATATACACTGAACAAAAACGTAAATTTAAATGCTATCGTGTTATATTGGCAGACTTATTTACAGTACAAGTCACGGCATGACTAAACTATCCAAGTTCCCGCAGATCCATTAGTTTTTCTCTGCTGCTGGCGTCCTCCTTCTCATCCTTAAAATGAGCAAAGTCAGGGATGAACAATGAACAATATGTGGTAATAGTATCTCGTTTTTTACTTCCTGGTAGACTGCGACATTAGCACTTCCAAGTGATATTTATTTGTTTTGATAAAGTATGGTAGCATTTTGGGTCATTATATATGGAAAAAAAATGTGTCTCGTTCAGGGGATTTTACGGTCGGTCGGTCGGTCCGTTATCTATCTATCTATCTATCCATCCATCCATCCATCCATCCATCCATCCATCTGTAAACACACACAATATATATTAGGGGTGTGCCAAAAAAGCGATTCATAAAAGAATCGAGATTCTCACTTATTTATTGAATCAAATCGATATTAATATCCAAAAATCAATTTTATTTAAATTAGAAATGAAGAAGAAGGGGGAAAGGCAGTTGTAGCCCACATGCTGTTTTTGTGGAAAAGGGCACTTACAATACAAAATTAATAAATATTTAAAAAAAAAAAAAAAAACTTTAATGTCTCTATTCGTCATTTTTTTTCTTGCAAAGCAGACTGGAGTCGATCATGACAATGTTGTGCATATCTGTAAATTGAAGCAGAAATCATTTGTCAATCAAATCATTTTGAATCGAAAATCCATTCTGAATCGAATCGTAGACCCAAAAATCGTAATCGAATCGAATCGTGAGACAGTCAAGGATTCCCAGCCCTAATATATATATATACTGCCTATGTATATTACAGAATTTGGCCCCACAAAATCTCATTTTTATTATCCTGTTTTATGAATAAGAAAGTCTTTCTGATCGGCTTGCTCTTATTGCTCTTAGCTTGTTGCACTACCAAGACATATCCAATATGTGCTGCCATATCGTACGTTAAACGAGGATCTGTCTCCAACTTTTCAAGCCGCAGAAGTCCAACCTCTCATAAACTTCTTCCCTCCTGATTGTTTCCCCAACGTGATTGGCTTGCATTCCTAAATGATAATAGGCTCATATACGGCTCCGACTTTGTTTACGTCGCAAGCACATCGCTTGGTTGCCTCTTTAAGTGCGATGAGATATGCAAGCGCAATCATATATTTCTATGGCTTGCGGATAGAGAGGCCGTTTTTCACTCCTCATTTGCGGTTCAATTGCAAGAGTGTGGATTGCCTGTGTTTTTTTTTTTTTTTTTTTCGGAAAGAAAATAGATGGCTGTGTCACTCAGTATGCATAAACTGCTCGTCTGTTTGTTGTACGCTGTCAACGGAAATGATAGCAATTCTATTTGTCTCATGAGAAAGATATTGCTGCAAAGTCTGAATAGCAGTCTTCATGAAAGGGATGGTTTGTCCATTCTGAAGTTATTTTCTCCAGACGTAATCTGCAAGCTTCATTCTGAACCCCTTGAAATGTTTGGCACGAACGTAGATCACTAGAAGCAGTGTCAAACTCATCGGGGAAAAACTTGACAGAACTGCTAATTATGAGCAGTCTGTTTAATAGGCAATATCGTGATATCGTGATATTAAAACTGCCACAATATCCTCGTCGTCATATTCATGATATTTAAATGTAACACATCTGTTAAAAAGAAGTCAGGGTGATTTCCATTTGTGTAGTTCTAGCACCCTCTGGTGGCTAGTTTTTTTGTTTTTTTAGTGTAATTTAATTTTCATTAATGATGTTTTGGCCCTTCTATGTTTAAAATCTGCACTAATTGTCAGATGAAGGGGAACATAACATACTTGTAAACGGAACTCAATTTATTGTATTTATTAATTTTCTATTTAATTTGAATAATTATTAATTAATTATTTTATTAATTTTAATAATAAAAAAAATTGTATCAATTTATTGTAATGCTTGTATTACTGCCTCATTGTATATCTATATTTTTTTTTATATATATTTCGAATATTTTCCCTGCGATTGGCTGGCAACCAGTTCAGGGTTGTACCCCGCCTACTGCCCAGAGCCAGCTGAGATAGGCGTCAGCACCCCCCGCGACCCTTGTGAGGAATAAGCGGTCAAGAAAATGAATGAATGAATGAATGAATGAATATTTGTATATTTTTAATTGTTGTAATGTACAAAAACACAATATTATGTGTCTGTTTTTTTGTTGTATGAGTTTTTTTTTTTTTTTTTTTTTTTTTACAATATGGTAACCCAGGGGTGTCCAACTTTTTCCTCTGAGGGCCACATGCAGAAAAATAGAAAGCTGCAAGGGCCACTTTGATTGAGTTATTTATTAACACATTCATTGCCAGACCAGCAAAAAAATGCATCATTTGACGTATTTTTCCGTCAATGGCAGTGAATGAGTTAAACATGGTAAAAAAATCAATGAATCAATTATAAATTGTTGATATTTTGTTGATATTTCCCTCTTTTTTTTTTTTTTTTTTTTTAACATCATTGAAAAATGATTTTTAGTATGTGCCGCAGACCGCCCGAAAAAATGTATGGCGGGCCGCGAATGGCCCCCGGGCCCTAGTTTGGACACCCCTGTCGTAACCTTTTGTTTCACCAACCTCTCCACAATCTCGTGATAATTATCGTATCGTGACCTTCATATCGTGATAATTATCGTACGGTGATTTTTGGATATCGTTTACATCCCTAGTATTTAACACGAATGGCGCGCCACAGGGCAAAACTATCATGCACAGCCCACCTGCATCTACCTTGCAGTCTCACTGCTCAGTACTTGAATCAAAGCTACATCTCCATCAAGCCGCGACAGAATAACATCCTCCGTTTTTGCGCAGAGGAGGCGTGTCTCCTTCTACCTTGTTGAGAGAGGGAGACAGACCGAAGAGAGGGGAGAGAGGCTACCTCTCTTTTGTTCACTCCACTCTCTAACTGGTAGTGTTTGACTTCCCCCAGCCAGGAGTGGGTAATTCTGGAGCCCTGTGTGAGGTTGTTAGATCACCGAGGCCCAAGACAGCACCATTCTTTGCAGACCCTTGACAGCAAATATGTGGTAATGATATTGTCTCCTGCTGGGTAATAACACACAATTCAGACTGCCACATACTGCAGGCGCTGGGGGGGAAAAAAATAGAGGGCAGAGGGAGAAAAAAAAGAAAAAAAAGAAATTACACTGAAGTACTGGAGGAAAATGACAAGAGAAATGTCTCGTCGTCAAGTTGTTCACACCGCAGGACTTCTGTAGTGGGAACAAATGTTTTATTTAACAGCGCACACAAAAGAATGTCCTCATGGAATCGGTATGAGGTGAACTGCGCATTCATTATTTCATCATAAGTTTTCCCTAACGTGCATTAGTACCTGGAAATTGACCCAAAAAAAGTCGACATCAAGCGGGATCTGCAGTTTTCGATGCAAAATAAAAGATGACAACGATATGCACTTTACATTCAGGCTACTATCGGAGTTGCTCGCTGCTCGTGTTGTTCCGATACCGATGCTGGTATCGGCAGATGCGCCGATACTGCATTAAAACAGTAGTATCGGTATCGGTGACTACTTATAAGTAACATGCCGATACCATTACTGTGTTTTTCAGATTATGAATCACAGTTTTTTTTTATAGTTTGGCCGGGGGTGCGACTTATACTCTGGTGCGACTTATTTGTGAAATGAACACATTATTATATCATTTCACATGTTATTTTCACACTAAGCCGCAAGAGGGCGCTCTAACCTGTGTTGATAAGTTCAACATTGCATCGTCTACCTCCCGAGTTGGGGGAGTTGTTTAAAAGTGACACCGAGGATGAAGATTTCATTGGATTTAGTGATTTGGAGTGGAACTGATAGTTTGGTAAACTTGTTAGCATTTTCTTTTATGCTAGAGTTACATGAATAACTTGTAGTGATGGGAACATCATTCACCCACGGAAAGTTCCGGGTGGGAAGGTTTCGTTATGTGGAAAAGGGGAGTTAGCCTGTTAGCTTCTAGCTGAGTGGGGAGTTGCTGTTAAGACCTCAGAAGCTGATGTCAATAAAACGCCAGCCTTTGGCTCCGCCTCCGACTCCCGTCACTGCTCGCTACAAACTCTTTAATATGTTACGTCGTTACTGACATTAGCAGGCACGTCAGTCATGTAACGTTAGTATACCGAACGCTTATTCAGCCTGTTGTTCTGTATTTTATTTTTATTTTAAATTTCCTTTCAAGATGACATGTATGTTTTTGGTGTTGGATTTTTACCAAATAAATTTCCCCCCAAAATGCGACTTATACTCCACTGCGACTTATTTATGTTTTTTCCTTCTTAATGATGCATTTTTTGGCTGGTTCGATTTATAATCCGGAGCGACATATAATCCGAAAAATACGGTAATTCCAACGCTAGTAAAGGACTTTGGATGCAGCATCTTGTGTCTTGCTCGCGTGCGACATTCACTGATATGTGACATGTTGACTGCATGCCGATCTAAGATATCCTATTGGCCCTTGAATGCTCTCAACTAAATGGCAGGACAAAAAAAAACCCTTAGGTATCTGTATCGGCCGATACTGCAAAGCTGGGTATCGGAATCGTTATCGGGGGCCAAAAAAACGGTATCGGAACAACACTACTTGCTGCATTTGCTCAAATGACATTTAGTTTGATGTTGTTATTAATAATGAAGACTTTGTCATGATAATACCTTACAATCAGGACCCCTGCAATGTGTAGCTACTGGCATTAGTTTACTACCAAGCACATTTTACTAAAACCAATTTTGGATTTTTGTTTTCTTGACCAGAGCTCGACCAGCTTCTGTTTTTAAGTATTTGTTGCTATTTTATTGAATGATTATATTCTCCTTGCGTAATTCATTCCGCAACATTGAATATACGCAACAATGGCTGTTAACAAAACATGGCTTCAAGTGACTAAAAGCCTTTTGTGGTGCGCCCTGCATAATTAGCGGGGAGTCTAAACAGCATTTCCCTGCCATGGAGACCTCGCAAATTCTTAACCAGACCACACTGGCAGCTTCAACCTTGACCTTTGTGTTGCTCCACTTGCTACTCAGCTTGTAACTGTCAACACCATCCGTCACCGGCCAATCGGGGGCCCGGGGCTGGGGGCCAGTCACCCTGCTGTACTGTGAAATTGGGGCATGTGGTCCATAATGTAGACAAGACATTGACACGATACATCAAGCTTCAGTTGGGGGGGGTGGGGGCCCTCTGAGCTAGTCTATTAGCCACCCGCTGAGCTGCACGGACTTTTTTTCCTGGGGATAAGTCGAAATAAAAAGTGCTACGTCTGGATGTGTCGACAGTGGAAGACTCTGGCCTCAGCCACGCTCGGGCTTGAGGCTGGATGTCACTCAAAGACTGCTCAACAAACTCATATTTTTCTGACTAAGAAAAAAAACACTCTCAAGACACTGTCAACATATTTTGGAGCATGAAAACACAAACGTGAAAAATGTAAGGATATAGGTATCAGTATCAGTATTGATACTTGGCCTCCTTTCAAGGCATCAGTACTCACGAGTCGCGACGCTCGTGGCCATTTTATGATCAGGAACTAGGAATTAGAAGAATGAAAATGGCCATTTATTGAAGGAAATGTGCCTAATTGGGATATATAGATATTTCCTTAAAATTATCTATCATTGGTATTTGTTGGAAATTTAATGTAACAAAAGTACCTGTAGTATTGGTACTTGGTATCAGTATCCTAACGAGAGTCAAGTACTCGGAATGTATCACACATCTGTAGGAAAAATAATCTTTTGAAAATGAAACCATTATTAATAGGGATGTTCGACACCACTTTTTTTTTTCAGACCGATACCGATACTCGGACCCTCAGTACTCACCGATACCGATACCAACTGCCGATACCAGTAGTACATTTTGACAAATTAAAAAAAATCACTAAAAGATATTTTTAAACAAATATATTTCCTTTAATTTTGACCAAAAAAACAGCACAGCCACTCTTCAGTCGTCTTAACCCTCAAAATAAAATACAAAAATGCTCTTTTAGTTTAAGATTCATAATTTTGAAGTATTTCCAAACCGGTGAAGTTTTGGTGAAAAACTGCTGCAAGCTAGCTAGCGCCACTTACAGGCAAGGAGGACTCACTTAACGTCTTCGGTCACTTGTACTCGTCTGTGTCACGAGTACTCGAGTACTTGAAAAAAGGCTGGTATCGGCCCGATACCGATACCTGGTATCGGTACTCTCCCATCCCTAATTATTAAGTTATGTTACAATAAAAGCAAGTGAGGCATGTGAAGTCTAAAAAAAAGTATACAAATAAAATGAAGAAAAGAAGTTGGCGCACGTTTTTATCGTTTTTCTTTTTGTGTGTGTTGCTTCTGTGCAACTTGACAACATTTTTCCACTTTTCTTCAGACAACGTCAACTAAATTCCACTTTTCGCCCTAATTTTCTTCTTTGCTCGTGTGCGCGATACATTAAATATTTCCCTCAGTTGAGCACAGAAGACAGAAAGTTGACCCCCCTCCTTTTTTCATACCTCTGACAAGCAGAGCATTAAGAGCGACATTATACATCGGACTAAAATAAATAAATAAAAATCACGTCATAGAAGAAGCAAGTAAAAAGGTAACCTTGATGAGCGGCAGAAAGAGAAGGCTCATTGAAATGGAAGAATTTCTCTTTTCTTTTTAGGTTCACAACTGAACTGGGCATTCAAATGGGTTCATTCGGAGAATCTCGCATTTGCATAACCGAGACACAAGCACTCAAGTGATTGAATTGAGGTATGGTAGAATGAAAAAAAGGACGAGGGGAAAAAATAATAAAAAAAAAGGAATTTCCAAACAAATTGGGAACACTTTTTTTTTTTTTACACCAAGGTAATTGCAGAATTAACCTTAACATGCAGTACGGCAAGCCTCTAAACGCTCTTCATCACAAGGTATTTTGTGTTTTGGACTCATCTGGAATGCAAATTTTCATGACAAATATGAAAACAGCGCGATACTATTGACGACATTTTTGAGTTACTGTTGCAGTATTTACCCGGGATTTACACCGGTGCGGCTGCGGCTGCGGTGCGTCTTGACTGTGTGCTCCGGACGCGTCAATTTTTTGGCCAATCCGCACCGGCTCCGCACAGCCGCGGTCCGGCGGCTCCGTCGCCGGCCGCTTCCCGCCGTGTCTCGCGTGACCGCGCGCGATCATGTGGCATTCGAAACGACGACAAACACACAGAAAGTCAACAGAGAAGCAGAAAGAGAGGTGGACTTTTATTATTTTGTGGCTTTCCACCTCCAATATAAACCTCTCCTCGTCCGTGTTCGCTGGTGTCTAAACCGTGAACGAGCACCTCGCACGTTAACTCCCGTCTACGCCCGCATCACGTTTTGCTAGCATGCTTGCGAAATAGGAGCTGGCGAGTGTTTTATCTTGAAAGGTAACCGGGAATTTATTTTGAAACTGCGTCGGTCTTCTTGTCCCGCTCGATGTGTTTTGTGCTAGCTTGCCATTCTACCGCTGCGGCGTCCGGCAAAAATAGAAAATAGGTCTATCCTTGCGGAAGTTGAGACACACCCCGGGTTTACACCGGTTGCGGTTGCGGTGCGGTTGCGGCGCGGTTGCGGTGCGTTCCGGCGACGCAAGCAATTAGATTGCATTCATTCGAATGGTGCAGTTTATACCGCTTGCGGGTGCGTTGCGTGTCGACTGCGTCTCAGCTGCGGCGTGCCGCAGCCCTTCCGCAAGGATAGACCTATTTTCTATTTTTGCCGGACGCCGCAGCGGTAGAATGGCAAGCTAGCACAAAACACATCGAGCGGGACAGGAAGACCGACGCAGTTTCGAAATAAATTTCCGGTTACCTTTCAAGATAAAACACTCGCCAGCTCCTATTTCGCAAGCATGCTAGCAAAACGTGATGCGGGCGTAGACGGGAGTTAACGTGCGAGGTGCTCGTTCACGGTTTAGACACCAGCGAACACGGACGAGGAGAGGTTTATATTGGAGGTAGAAAGCCACAAAATAAAAAAAGTCCACCTCTCTTTCTGCTTCTCTGTTGACTTTCTGTGTGTTTGTCGTTGTTTTTAATGCCACATGACCGCGCGGTCACGCGAGACACGGCGGGAAGTGGTCGGCGACGGAGCTGCCGGACCGCAGCTGTGCGGAGCCGGTGTGGATTGGCCAAAAATTGACCCGTCCGGAGCACGCAGTCAAGACGCACCGCACCGCAACCGCACCGCAACCGCAACCGGTGTAAACCCGGGGACAGTCGACACGCAACGCACACGCAAGCGGTGTAAACTGCACCATTCGAATGAATGGAATCTAATTGCTTGCGTCGCCGGAACGCACCGCAACCGCGCCGCAGCCGCACCGCAACCGCATCCGGTGTAAATCCGGTTAGTGTAGAAACGTGCGAATCAAAGTGATGTGCAATGAACAACAGTAGTATCCATCCATCCATTTTCTTAAGTGAGCGCGCAGAATGTGTATTTTTTTCCCCCCCCCTTACTTTAACAAGTACATTACAAAGTGTACCATCGGTGTGTGTTTTGGTGTGTTGCGCTCATGCGGTCAGGTAAGCTTCTCTAATTGCTGTGAGATGCATTAGCACTCAGCCGCCTCTCCCGCTCTCTGCTTGGCGCCTTTGTTTTTCCCCTTTCTCCGGGCCAGAAGACAATCAGAGCAGAAGGGTCATTTTCTGCAAGAGCTCACCTCCCTCCTCCAAGCGTCGTCCCTGACAGCCTCGCGCTCGGCAGGAGCCCTAAATTAACACTTGACGTTTTGCGAGGCTCGGCCCTGATGAGGCTGCGGAGAGACGAAATGTCAGAAAACAAACACTCCATCATTTTTGCTTCATTTCCTCCGCCACTGGAGAAACACACTCACCTCGGCGGCTTTATTTGTTGCCGTGGATCCGGCGCCTTCGGGCCAGAGGAGAGCAATTTACGATGGCGATGAATAAAGAGGGCGTCGAGTAGAAATGGCTAATTGTGTAAGTGCAATTATGCCGAGTGACGTCGTGTTTAATCTATTTATTACCACCGATTAACTCATTTACTCCCAATAACGTAAAAATATGTTTTTGTTTTAATGTTCTAAGTGTCCCAAAGACGTATTTATACGTTGTTTTTTTGTTGTTGTTTTTTTAATGCCAGAGCATACAGAAGGCTTTGATGCAGCCTTTCAGCTGCGAAGAACGGTTGCAGAAGTGGTAGCTATTACACAAACGGCCAGCAGGTGGCAGCAGAGCAAAGGAGATCAACCAGGGCCACGTAGAAAAAAAAAGTGCTTACAATTTTGAATAGATTTGTGAAAACTGATTAAACCTAGCTCTCTTCTAATGCTAATTGCTGCAAAACGGAAACAGATAGAAACATACTTTTTTTTCCTGATGAAAGAAGAGACTTTAATCTTTCTTTTGATAGGTTCCATGCTTTTATAGCAAGAGAACACAATATTCTGTGGGCCTTGCAAAATCAGTCAAAATCCAGTAAAACAGCCGGGATCGAACGGGATTGCGAAATGTGAAAATGGCGGCGAGTGAACGAGTTAAGAAGTACAAATTGTACACAATCTGTTCCCAGATACTGATGAGCCTCTGATTTGTTCAGATTTCAAAAACTGTTTTTTCATTGCAAAGAGAAATAATCTGTTCCTGGGTCAAAGTGTGATAATCAAAAAGGTGGATGACCTAAGCATAATGGAGGAGTGCAGGTATAATCCTCAAAAAAACAAACAAGCAAAAAATGCTTACAAAATGGTGAACAAGGCACATGAAGTGAAATGCACAATTAGCAAAGTCCAACTCACCACGACGGGAGGTAAGGTGACATCGAAGTTTGACAGCAATAATAATAATAATAATGATCCGACACGGACCGCAAGAAATCAGGCTCCTGAAGAACACAGAAATCGGTACTAGTCCGTCTCGTTTTGGCAAACGTTTGGAATTGTTAATGAGATCATTTGTCATTTTAATCAGTGAAATTTAAAAAAACAAAAAAAAACAAAAATAACACACAAAAAAACCACCAATAATCCATTTTCAGATATTTCCCCGTTTGTGTTCAAAAATTGTGAAATTCAGAATAGCAGCTCACAAGGAGAACTGACGTAAAAAGGTCATGTGTGGTAAATCAGGCGCAAATTTGCTCCCAGCTGTCAGAATTTGTGGGCGTGTTTGCGCCGTTATGTTAAATCAAGACATAACATGAAGCAAAACTAAATCTAACCTACACAAAAATAAAGATAATTAAACATGTTGAAAACGAATTAGAACATTTCACTTTTTCACCATTTCAGCTATCAAGATAAAATGAAACAGTAAAATGTCATATTTTCTCAACCCTTTCATTTCATCCGCTACTTGAGGAACCCCTTCTCTGATTGGCTGACAAGTTTCAGTCGCCACCAATTAGCTAGTATGGGCCGAAAATTCAAGTCCAGACATCAAAATTAGTGCGATGATTTGCGCCTAAAAACTCGATTTAAATATTGCAAATGAAACATTTGTGAGAAGCGCAGTATGGGTAGTAAAATAGGTCATGTACTTTTGGTGATATTTGTGAAGAATTATGGAGGCGTTCGAAGTGTTGGAAAATTCCACAAAGATGGCACGCACTTGTCACGTTGCTATTTGAATTGAGCTTTGCACGTCGCATTCAACATATTTTCACACATTTTTCTCTTAATAGCTCTTGTTGACATTACGCAAGGTCACGAACGTGGCGCCCGTTGCCAGCAAGGCCCACCTGAGTAGAGCCAGGGCCTTTTCTAAAAAAAAAAAAATTGCTCATCAGTCACTTGTCTTTTTGTGTAAAACACATAGCTCCACTTACCAGTAAGCAGAATAATATCTTTTTTTTTTTTTTTTATACAAATCACTCTTGCATTAGTGTAATGTGGTTATGTGACAAAATAATTTTTTTTTTAAAGTTCAGGTCAAAGGTCAGTATTGTAGCGCATGACCAAATCATATCTTTCGTGTTGAACAGTTAGGGGGCATAAATGTGGTGAAATGATTTATCCCCGAACAATTTCAGCAAATTTGTTACTTCAGAAGTGTTTATCAATCGGTGTTAATCAGTACAAGTAGCTCTCAGTTTGTAATGCGTGATTTTGCCATGGACGGCAAAGCGGGACAGCAACACACACAAAAAAAAGGGAGAGCAACTTACGTTAGCAACATTTATTTTAAACTAACAACAAAAAAAGGAGCGGGCTCGACGCCGCCGCGCATTACAGAAAAAAAAAACGTTTAGGGAAAAATCCGGGCAAATACAAAAAAAAAAAGGCAAAAGGAAAAACTACTAACACACAAAGAAAAGTAAGCGCCACCTTGTGGTGCGGTGCCGCACTGCCGATTGTTACAAGTTTGTGTTAACTTACATCGCTCGAAAAAAGTGTCACAGCAAAGCCGTAAAGAGCAAAGAAAAAAAAAAGCAAAGAACATGCACATTGTTAGTCTATTGATGCTATTTTGTTCAAATTCTTTATGATCTCTCTTGAACTTAACTTGCTATCAGTTGCTGATGCTGATTCTCTGATGGCTGATAATCGACAAAATTTTTAACTCATTCACTCCCAGCCATTTTCACTGAAGGAACGCTCCCAGCTGTTTTACTGGATTTTGACTGATTTTTGCAAGTCCCGCAGAATATTGTGTTCTACTGTATTGCTATGAATACATGGAACCTACCAAAAGAAAGATGAGTCTCTTCTTTGATCAGGAAAAAAAAGTATATTTATCTGTTTCAATTAGAATTATAATATAGCTAAGTTTCATCATTTTTCACAAACCTGTTGAAAACACTGGGGAAAAGAGCTTGTTGCAACATGGCCCTGGTTGATCATTTATACTCTGCTACCATCTGCTGGCCATTTTTTGTAATATCTACCATTGCTTTAAGTGACCTTTTCAGGTCAGAGGTTGCATCAAAGCCTTCTGTATGCGCCTGAATAAAAAAAAACAAAAAAACAAAAAAACATGAAAAAAAACATATAAATACGTTTTTTGACCATGGTAATATCTAAAATCGAACATTTTTATACATTTTTGGGAGCAAATGAGTTAATGTGAGGGGAAAAAAAACATTATGACTTTGATCAATCATCTTGTTTGTTTGTCTGTGCATATCAACAACCCATGTAATTACTCCTAACTGGGGATAAACACGACACAAGGGCTGAACAGTGCAGCATGTATGATACGATTTGAAGCCTACTTCACTTTCGCTGCCCCCGGCGAGTCTGGATAGCGTTGACGTCTATTTTATGATTTGTTTTTTCTTTGCGCCGCGTGAGAGTTTATTTGTTTGCCTGAGAGGGATTGGAGTTGCGGCCATCTGAGCAAAATTGCAGCACAGAGTACTTCAGATGGGAATGACTGCAATTAGCGTGCTCTTAAATGCGCTCCGCTCTCCGAATGTTTTTTGTTTACATGCGGCTGCTGATCTGTGACTTGGTGCGGGGGCGTCCCGCAGGCAGGTTAAAATCACTTGTCATGCCAGAGATCATCATCATGAGCTTCCAATTGTCAGCGGCGAGGAAATAATCAACGCAAGCGCAGGGCCGACGCTCTTCACACCATCCCGTGTCGCCGCGTTCGGTCTGTTTGTGGATACTTTTGTGTCCCCGGGTGGATCATTTAAAAAAAAAAAATCCCTCTGTTTATGCGCGTTCGCATGCAGAGATGTTGGTTTATTCCTTTCTTGATCTCCACATACGGTCCATAACTACGGAAGATTGGTACTGCCGATGTAAACATTTTTTCACTGGCGAGTACGTTCGAACGTATTCAAATACATTTTGAACGTACTCGCCAATACGTTTTGAACACACACGTACTTGTACGCTAAATGCTGCAAACAGAGCACATTTTCCCAAAATACCACAGTGTACAGGACTGTCTCAGGAAATTAGAATATTGTGGTAAAGTCCATTATTTTCTGTAATGCAATTAAATAAGCAAAAATGCCATACATTATGGAATGATTACAAATCAACTGAAATATTGCAAGCCTTTTATTGTTTTAATATTGCTGATTATGGCTTTTTTTTTTTTTTTTTTTTTTGGTCTGAGGAAATATTCTAATATTTTGAGATAAGATATTTGGCTGAAAAAGCCATAATAAAAAAAACCAAAAAACGTATAAATACGTTTTTGGGACACTTAGAACATAAAAAAACAACGTATTTATACGTTATTGGGAGTAAATGAGTTAAATGTTTGCACGTACTTGCCAATCCAAAATGTTTACTCCACATTGGCAGTTCCACGCTTCCGTACACGACTCATTAAGAGTCTATGAAATTTAGCTCATGAGTTCAGTTAGTCAGTGAGTGATTATATTTCAGAGGTGGACAGCCTCCAGCTAAAGTAAGATTTAATTCAGCCTTTGTTGCTTTGCGTTCCATCCCATGGAACAATTGAGATCTTATTGTGGATATAACACCTCATTTAAAATATGCACAGCTGCAATTACAGACGCCTAAAAAGGCAATGAAACAATTAACAGCTAGCGTTAAAAAAAAAAAAAAAAAGATGGCTGTGAAAAGCAATTGATCACACCGGTAGGAGGATTTAAAATCGGAAACGCGGCTCTAAAAGAGGTCTTGAGGAAGATGAAGAGTGGCCGGTGAAGAGGAAACAGGAAGTTGGGGAGCGCTGAATAGGGGGTGCCATGCTAATCAGGTGACAGTGTGACAAAGTTGCGCTTGTTAAAATGGAAATCTTCCCAGACTTCCTCCTTCTCGGCCCCCGCCAGCCCACTGCCAACGCTTAAGCTCCAGCATCTCAAGTGGCAACACTTGAGATGGTGAAAGTGACAACATCGGAACATAAGCTGAAGGGCCAAAGTGAAAGTCAGTTCAAACGCCCCCGCCAACCAACTTCTCGTCTCCCCCTCGATCTTGCCTGCCCCCTTGCGTGATGTCATATCCCACCCATGTAATGAACTTAGATAGATCTTTTTGCAATGATTCCAAAAATGGAATGTACGTTTTTCATTCTTCCATCCACTTTGAGCCATCGGTGGCACCAAGCAGAACTGGAGGCATGTAATCCGTCCAAATCCAGCCTCTTCCGAGGAGCGTTTAAACCAGGAATGTTCGGTGCGGGTCACTGGATTAGACACAATTCACAGTGGTGGCTTGGCTTCGAGAGGTGGAATTAGACGAGTGCGGAAAAAGGAGAGAGAGGGAGCGGTCTCAACTGGTTTTGTATTAAAATGAGCTGACCAGGTGGTCTCCCTCCCCAAAATGGACACAGTTGTGTCAAGTAATCTGAAAAGCGCCGGGTGTTTGCCGCTCCTGGTGGAAAAAAAAAAAAAGAAAAAAAAAGAGGGAGTGAGAGAAAAAGAGCGATGGGTGGGATGGGGGCTGGCCATTGAGGCCTCAGTGAAATGTCTGTCAGGCTTGGTTTACCACAATCACAGCAGTGATTAGCCCCCTTTTGATGACGGGTTTCGTTTTCTGTCCATTGGCAAGAAAAGTGAGAATGGACAAGGGGTGGGGGTGTTTGGGTTTGCGAGGTTACTTTGGAGACTTTGGGGGTGGGCGTTGACACGCACGGGGGGAAAAGGGGGCGGGGTTAGGATGGATGCATTAACGTCGTGTACCGGGGAGCTCCTACGTAATTTCCCAGCGGGTCGCGGGGTCAGGTTTGTATTTAGTTAGCGGTAATGATCTCGTTAGGGATCTGAATGGACCACCGTCTAAGCCCATTGAGGGGAGCGAGTGTGCCTCCCCATCCCCCACCCCCCGCCTGCCTTGTGTGGGCTTACACAGCCCGTGAACTGTGATTAATGGACTTCCAGGGCTTAATAACTTGCAAAACAGCATTAAACAAGGGAGGCCCCGGGACAATCGGCGAGGCCGGAGGAGGAGGAGGCGGCGGTAACAATTGCAACGCGCGGAATTAAGCGGGAACGGCCCGCTCACAATGCTACAGCTGGCTAGTGGCAGGGAGCCAGGCCTGGGAGAAAGCTTCACTGGTCGCTTCCAGGTGGCCCAGAGCAGGCCGAGCCTTTTCAGTTTGGTAAGTGTTCAAAAAAAAAAAAAAAAAAAAAAAAATAGAAGGGGGAGAAAGGCTACGTTTGTGAGTGGGAGAACAGCGAGAGGAAGCCATTGAGCAGAGACAAGAAAGAGATTAAAGAGCACAGAGAGTGATAAGCAGATAATGGAGGAACACATTGAATGGAACAAGTAATCCTTGACATGCAAGCGCAAATATGAAGCCCCTTTTTTTTGTTTCTCGGCTCTAATTCGCGGCAGAATGTGCAAAGAGGCAAAGCGAGAACGGCGATCCCCATAACAGACAGATACGACGACGCACTCATCTGTCCAAGTGCGCATGCACACCATTCCGCATCGCGCATTCTTCTTTCCCGCCCCTCTTTGCCCTCTTGTGTGCAAACAGCATGCAGTCGTGAGTACTGATGTGTTCAGAGCACCCGCCGCTCTCTTGCAGGGACATTTGTTTTGATACGTGCACCATTTCGAGCAGATGTGATGCATCTTTAACGCATTTGCTCTCAAAAACGTGTAAATACGTTTTTTTAATGTTCTAAGCGTCCCAAAGACGTATTTATACGTTTTTTTTTGCTTTTTTTTTTTTATGCTAGAGCATACAGAAGGCTTTGATTCAGCCTCTCAACTGCAAAGAACAGTTGCAGAAATGGTAGTTATTACACAAACGGCCAGCAGGTGGCAGCAGAGCAAAGGAGATCAACCAGGGCCATCTTGAAAAAAATGCTCAATTACTTACAATTTTAAATAGATTTGTGAAAACTGATGAAACTTAGCTCTCTTCTAATGCTAATTGCTGCAAAACGCAAACAGATAGAAAACAATGTAAGATCATTTAAAAAAAAAAAAAAGACCCAATATAGCGTTTTTCCATTAAAGTTGCATGAAATTAACTCATTCACTCGCCGCCATTTTCACATTTCGCAATCCCGTTCGCTACCGGCTGTTTTAAATCAATGACAGATTATTTTAAAGAAAGACTTACCTACCTACCTATCCCAAAATTGTGTGAAATATGGCAATTTTCTGAAATGATCTTTTTTTTTCAATTATTTAGAAAATACACATTTGTATAGAACACACAATAATATGAATTTAAAAAAAAAAAAAAAAAAATCCGGTGTCCAGAAGTCCTAACCCCCCCCCCCCCCCAAAAAAAACAATATATATATATATATATATATATATATAAATCCAATTATACAAATTAAGATTAATTTATGACGGTCTGTATAAGTAAATAGCTAAATATGTACATTGGGAGGCTTAGCTGTGGAGATTGTTGAGCAGTTGTTCTTTCTCTCCTGAGTGTTTGTCTCTTCTCTTAACTACGTCTCATCTCCAAACGTGTGACACCGGGGTCATCCTAATCTTCTCGCCGTGCAGATTAAGGGCAACTGGCACAAAAGCTCACTCCGGCGCACAAGTGCAACATATCTCCAAAATATTTGCCCAAACCCTTTCCCTTAATCTGCAGCTGAGAGCTTATTGAGCACCAGTCTGACGCTCCCTCCAAGTTGAGGACAGAGACAAAAATTTTGAGCAATTGTACACACAAATATAATTACCCTATTAACTCATTTACTCCCAATAACATATAAATACGTTTTTTTAATTAATGTTCTGAGTGTCCCAAAGACGTATTTATACGCTTTTTTTTTTTTTTTTTTTTTTTTTTTTTAAAGAACGGTTGCAGAAATGGTAGTTATTACACAAACGGTCAGCAGGTGGCAGCAGAGCAAAGGAGATCAACCAGGGCCATGCAGAAAAAAAGCTCAATTACTTACAATTTTAAATAGATTTGTGAAAACTGATTAAACTTAGCTCTCTTCTAATGCTAATTGCTGCAAAATGGAAACAGATAGAAACATACTTTTTTTTCTTGGTGAAAGAAGAGACTTTAATCTTTCTTTTGATAGGTTCCATGATTTTATAGCAATTGAGCACAATATTCTGTGGGCCTTGCAAAATCAGTCAAAATCCAGTAAAACAGCCGTGGGCGAACGGGATTGCGAAATGTGAAATTGGCGGCGAGTGAATATTACAACCTAATGATTGTTTGTTTTTTTTTACTGTTACAATTCTATCATTTGCTGTGTACTGTGTGTGCAAACATTTGCATTCAATTGAGTTGTTCCAAAATGCATTCATTATTGCAACATTTAATGCATGTGTGGGCTCGGCATGCTGCTGTGTGATCTTTCTATATGCCCCTCGCTCTCTCTCTCTCTCATCACAGCTGCTGCATCCCCCCCCACCTCATCCCCCAATACAGCTTCACCCTCTCCTGCTTGTGGGAGCGAAGGGGGCCGTGGGGGGGGGGGGGCCTTGGCCCTGACGAGGCCGAGAGGGGATCCACCGCTGTGCTAAGCCTCTGGCTCCCTGCTCCCTTCCCACCTCGCCGCGTCATGAATAATGGAAGAGGGAAATACATTTATCTTTTAATAGCCTCGACCACCCCACCCCCACGCCCCCCACCCACCACTCCCTCTAAGCTAAGAGCGTTCAGTCTGGCCCGCCGTATAGCGCCACAGTCCAGGGCCGAGGGTTGTGAGCGCCCCCCCCCCCCCCCCCACCGACCCCACCCCAGCCGTGATTGTCTCTGCTCCTTTTGAAGTCAGGTGCTTCTTAGTGTCCTAGAGATGGCTAATCAGGCTTGATTTTGGGATGGGTCAGGCCACCTTTTGAAGGGGGGCGGGGCTAGTTCACCCAAGCAAGTTGGACTAAAAAGAGGGTTGTGTTGACGGTGGTCATTTCATCATGGCTGTGCTTGGAATTGAGAGTGATGAATAGAAGAAGACGTGGAGAGAAATTTAGTCTGCCTTTGCTGGCTTGTTAGTGCAGCTTTACAGTCAAAACTAAATAGACTTAGACTTAGATTTGACTTTATTGATCCCTTTGGGATGGCTCCCTCTGGGAAATTTACATGTCCAGCAGCAATGAGAACAGATAATAAAAATAAAAAAAAATTCAATCAATCAATTAATAAAGGTTATTACACCATAGATTGAATTAATAATAATAATAATAAGAAGAAAAATAAAATAAAAATTCAATCAATCACTGGAGATTGAATTAAATAAATTAAAGTACAGTAAAGTGCCATATTTGTGAAGTATATATACATATATATACATATATATATATATGCTTTTGTATATTTAGAAAAATGCTACAGTAGATAAACTAATTTATTTGGAATATGGCAGTAGGGTTATTATAGTTTTGGGATTTTTTTTATTTTAGTTTTTATTTCGTTTTAAGTTTTGTTTTTTAAATTTAGTTAGTTTTAAGTAGTTTTCAGGGTGGTTCTGTTAGTTTTTATTAGTTTTAGTTCTTCAATAAATGCTTAATTGTAGTTTAGTTAGTTTCAGTATTAGTTTTATTTTTATTTTTTATTTTTTTATAAATGTGTATTACTTGTGCGCAATATTAAAAACAAAACAAAAAAAAAACAAAAAAAAAACACCATGGGAGCGACGTCATCTGAAGGTGCTTTTCTATTGGCTGCTGGTAGATGACATCAATTCAGTCTGACATACTTTCAATCGTCATTATTCCGGTTATTATCAAAATAAATCTACTAAAAATCACATTTGAAATCATCCCCAAAGGCTCGTTCATTAAATAAATGACCAAAGACTAAAACGAAGGACATGTTTGCCATAATTATAGTTAGTTTTTGACTGTATATATAAGATTGTCTCTTGCAAATTAGCCAGGGGAAATTGTTTGACTTCAATGTTTTTTTGGTGTGTATTGATCATTTAAAAAGAGCTACATCATTTTCAATTTTTGGTTATTAATTTATTCATAGGCAGAAGGCTCAGCTTATCGTCCGTTAGAAAAAGGAAAGAAAGACTCTCAGGGAAACACTGACGCCCCTTTATCGGCCAACAATAACAAGTTGAAGCACACACTTGCCCAACATGCCGGCTCCTCCTCACCCTCTCCCGACACGCACGCACGCACACACACAAAATCCCCCCCAGCACCTGAAGCCCAGAGCTCGTGTCGTCATGCGTCAGTTGCCCGTCATGGAGGCGAGGCCCTCGCGAAAGCCGCGGCCCGGCGACATTGGGTCCGGGCCAGCGTCTCTTCAGCTCCCGGCTCCGCTCGACGGGATGCAGAGAAGCTGAAAGCGCCATTTATCATCACTTGTGTGGGCAGCATCACCACGGCAACACTCTGGCTGGCAAATGCCACCGCTGTGAATACTAATGAGGCTCTTGGCAGGACTGCGTTGGCGTCAGTGGGGTCCAGGATTTTACTATACGTGTGTGCGCACGAGTGCGTGCTTGGCTCTTGGAGGGCTACAGTAGAGGTAAACAGTCCAAAGGAAATCAATTAAGTGTTTCCACAGCGTTTGGCAAGCGCTCTAATCTTCGGCAGCACATTTTAAAATAGGGGGCGAAATCTGCCTTTAATGCATTCCGCATGACAATAAACAAGCGGCGACAATAAACAGTCGAGCGCAGCCAAGCTTGACTAAGTCCTCCGGTCTCTACTTTGAGAAAACACAACGGAATTTTTCCAGAGTTCTTCGCCCCCACTCCCACTGAAAATAAATGGTTTCTCATAAGGTTTATTAATCGATACGCCATAAAGCTAATTATTCGACCCTAATGTCAGAAAAAACAGGACTGTCAAAATGTGCAGCAAATTATGTTCACGTGACTTCTTCGGTTTTGTTTTTGTGTTTTTATTCCCTCCGTGTTTTGAATTTTGTTTGACAGATTTCGTGATGCCAAATGATACTAGTGACGACAAAGATGAATCGTCTCATGATGACCACAGACACAGAAATTAGGGAGTCCTGACACCAGGTATCGATATCGAGCCGATACCTTGCTTAAAGGGATACTTGACTCATTGAGCCATTTTCAGAAGTAAAAAGTTAATATTTTGTCTGTAACTGTGGTAAGTTCATTATTTTTCATGTACAATTAATTAATACCTTTAAAAAGTAATTCTTCTACTCGCTGTCGACTGATGATGACATCACCTGTGCTGAGGAAGTCGGTAATGACCAATCAAGGCTCAGTTTACTGACTAAACCCAGACAACAGGTAAACCATGATTGGCCGTTACCGACTTCCTCAGCACAGGTGATGTCATCATCAGTCGACAGCAAGTAGAAAAAAATTACTTTTTAAAGGTATTAATTGTACGTGAAAAATAATGAACTTACCACAATTATAGACAAAATATTAACTTTTCACTGCTTTAAAATTCTTCAATGAGTCAAGTATCCCTTTAATTTCAAGGTTACAGTACTCACGACGATGGCTAATACCGGTTCACATTTTAAAAACAGTTATTAGAAATTAAAACTTGCCATTAATGTTATATTAAGTTTAAGGGAAAAAAATGCTACATTGGGTTATATAGGACGTTTTTAAAAATTATGTTATTTTTTTTATTTTTGTGCGGAGGCTTTATGTATCAATAGTAAGTAAGTAAATAAATAAATAAATAAATAGTAAATAAATAAAATAATAAAACTTGAGACAACAGTTGCAGGCAAAAAAAAAAAAAAAAAAAAAAAAATTACCAAGGAGATGCTAACATTAAAACATGTAGGCTACCAGAAAGCACTATTGCTAATGACTAACATTAAAATGATCACAGAGGGTTGCCAAAATACCGAGATACCGATTCTGATACCCAACTTTGCAGTATCGGCCGATACCGATACCATACCGATGCCTAAGTTGTATTTTTTTTTCAACATGAAAAAGCTGTCCTGCTATTGGTTATGAGCAGTCAAAGGCCAATATGATATCTTGGCTCGTCATTAGTGTTGTTCCGATACCATTTTTTGGCCCCCGATACTGATTCTGATACCCAGCTTTGCAGTATCGGCCGATACTGATACCATACCGATGCCTAAGGGTTTTTTCCCCTCAACATTAATATATTTAACGACCGATATTTTTGCCTTAAATATCTGTGGCTTGTATCAGCATCCTTCACGAATACCTGATACCTGAAATAAGGCTGGAATCAGCCTGATGGCGATACCTGGTATTGGTACTCGCCACATAAGCGGTCATTTCTCTTCGTATGACAACTAGGAATATTAAAATGTTGACTGGCCAGCAAATATAAGTTGAATGATTAAGATATGTATCATTTTTGCAAAAGCCCTTCATATTTCTTGTTTGTCAAGATACACTTTGCGATTTTTGCCGTTAGGAAGCGCCGCCACAAGTGTGTTTTTGAGAACAAAGCTTGTTTGTGCGTATGTGAACGGGGGTGTTTGGACACCCAGTGCTCGCTCATCCTTACAAAGTGACTTATTAGCGCTAATTGGGAAGGACAGTTCAAACAAGCGCACAGAAGTGCCAGTCACACAAGCGTGACACGAGTATAGAGAGGCAGGCAGTACCGGGTGTTCCTCGCAGCTTCACCCCCCCCCGCTGGAGCCCGTCCTGGTTGTCCCTGGCCCCCGGCCTGGTCCTGCAAAGTGGCCACAGAGTGGTCTCTTTGTCTGAACACGGCCATTAGCAGTCAGCGGACTTGAGAAATGTGAGCGGGACAAGGCAGCGGACAGAGGCACGGACAGAAAGACGGCTGTCTGAGACACTTAGGAAGTCAACAGCTGACGGAAGGGCCCACACAAAGGAGGCGCTGCTGAAGCACGAGGAGCGTGATCTGCATAGAATCCAGACCTGCCTCCTCTTGCGCATGCACTCCAAGTCGTGCTCGGGCACACATGCGCGCATTACGCGTACAAATCCCTGACCTGTTATTGAAGTCGACACACACAAGACTGAACGCAGATTGTGAATCTGCTCCATTAGCAGCTCCGTCCGCTTGTGCCGGCACCACAACATGATACGAACGGCATTCCCCAGGCCCTGGACGCTCACATGAATCATGAATCAAACAGTTGTACGTCGACAATAATGCTCCATATTAACTCATTCACTCCCAGCCATTTGCACCATCGCCCATTTTGACCCACAGAATATCGTGTAATATTGCTATAAAAAACACGGAATCTACCGAAGAAAGATTAAAGTTTCTTCTTTCATCAGGAAATGGAAAAATATATTTCTGTCTCTTTCCGTTTTGCAGCAATTAGCATTAGAATAGAGCTAAGTTTCTTCATTATTCACAAGTCTGTTTAGAATTGTCGGGAAATCAGCTGGTTTTCAACATGGTCCTGGTTGGTCTCTTATACTCTGCTGCCAACTTGCTTCCCGTTTTTGTAATAACTACCATTACTTCACCGGTTCTCTGCAGTTGAGAGGCTGCATCAAATGCGCTAGCATTAAAAAATAAATAAATAAATAAATAAAAAATTAAAAACGTATAAATACGTCTTTGGGACACTTAAAACATTTAAAATATAACAAATTTATACGTTTTTGGGAGCAAATGAGTTAATATTTAGCATGTGTTTTTTTTTTTTTTTTCCCCTTTGAAAGATGCTAATTCCAATGATTATTTGGTGCCATAATAGCAGCAATTATAGCCAATATAAGCAGCAATTACTAACTGGCTATTATCTTAAGCATTTGGTGTGTGTGGGGGGGGGGGTGTGAAGTAATAAGCTACCATTCAGTAACCTTTGCTCAGAAAAATTAATGCATAGCGTCTGAGTAATTAGCAGAGATGAGCTGCCTTTACTCTGTTCACTAACCTGCTTCTTGCTCACAGTCGCGTGGCGCGATTTCAGAGCGCTCGACAGTATTTGAATGATTTCCTCTTTGGGAGTAATATGATCAGCTTTAATAAAGTTGTGTTTTCAATTTGAAGCTGTAGTGGCGACCTCACATTACATTTCGTTATTTCAGTGTGTCAAAAAAAAAAGGTACATACAAGCACACTCTGGACATGTCATGGGTGCACAATACAAAGATACAATACAAGAGATGTACCTAATATTCCGTCTGACAAAATAATAGCCAAAATAGTAACATCCGACTGGAAGGATTAATTGAAAAGGTCTGAGTGAACGGTTATTTTATCTTTAATGCTAACTTCTACTAACATTAACTTTCTGAGTTTGTTTTGAGGCAATTTAGCAATCAATCAATTAGGGATGGGCGAGTACCGATACCAGGTATCGGTATCGGGCCGATACCAGCCTTTTTTCAAGTACTCGAGTACTCGTGACGCAGACGAGTACAAGCGAGCGATGGCAGAGGGGGAAGACGTGAAGTGAGTCCTCCTTGCCTGTAAGTGGCGCTAGCTAGCTTGCAGCAGTTTTTCCACCAAAACTTCACCGGTTTGGAAATACTTCAAAATTACGAATCTTAAACTAAAAGAGCATTTTTGTGTTTTATTTTGAGTGTTAAGACTATTGAAGAGTAAATATGCTGTTTTTTTTTTTTGTTAAAATTAAAGGAAATATATTTGTTGAAAAAATATCTTTTAGTGATTTTTGTTTGTTTGTCAAAAAAGTACTACTGGTATCGGCAGTTGGTATCGGTATCGGTGAGTACTGAGGGTCCGAGTATTGGTATCGGTTTTGAAAAAAAGTGGTATCGAACATCCATCAATCAACTTTATTTACATAGCACCTTTCATACATTCAAAATGCAACTCAAAGTGCTGGACATTTAAGGAAGGGAAAAAAAAAAGAAAAAAAACATTTTGAGGTTTTTTTTGTTTGTTTTTTTATGGGCAAAAGTGTGTTAGAAAATAAATCAATTGATCTTGTTTTGTTTTGTTTTCTAACAAAAAGAAAATTTCTGACAATATATCGAATATCGTAGATATTGCGTTTCGTGATATTATCGTTATCGTGGGCCACGTATCCTCACAATATCGACTCGTGAGCTACCCGTATCGTTCCACCCCTAGAGTGCATACAAGCACATGGAGGGCATGCACACTTCAAATCGTCGACACAGCTGGTGTCACAGCTGTGGGTTTTTTTTAACACTTTTGAGTGCGATTATGGATACATAATATTTAATTCAGTGAGAAATGTTGCCTTTATCTTGATGAGCAATGCATACAAACATGCAATTCATAGCAATAAAAAAAACATGCATTCTTAAACATAAAACATCCATTTAATGACATCTAATGGCAGTCGTTCTCAGTGTAAGCATGCGTGGGCGCGTGTATGCGTTTTCTGAAACGCGAATGCAAGCCCGGATCAGACGATGCGAATCAAAGCACTCGGCCGCCATCGCAAACGTCTCCTCGCGGCGGGAGGTTGCGGGATTGTGGTCTCATCCCGGCTCTCTTTGAATGTCAGCCTCACTAACGGGGCCGTGTGCCTCCACTGCAGCGCCTTCAACGCCAGCTCCAACTTTCAACTTTGGCTCTTTAATTCCATGCAGCCCACCCCCCTTTGGCCCAGCACAGTGCCTCTCTGCGGTAAAGAAGATGACAGATACGCAGGCCCGAAAGGCACAAGACCGATCCAAGACGTTGTCGGTGGACATGGAGGTGAACGCGGGGTCGGGGCGTGTTAATTCCGCCGGGTTTTATATACCGTGGAGGTTTCTCCTCGCGACAGAACTCGTAGCCTAACACAAGCGCGGAGGAGCGCGACAGCTTTGCGCATAAATCAAGCACGGCTCAACAAACTGGGCCTTGCTTAACTCATTCACTCCCAAAAACGTATTTATACGTTTTTTTTGTTTTTTTTTTTTTAAGGTTTTTTGTTTGCTAGAGTCTTTGTATGAAGGCTTTGATGCAGTTTCTGATCTGAAGTGGTCGCTTAAAGCGATGGTAGTTATTACAAAAAAAAAAAAAAAACAGCCAGCAGGTGGCAGCAAAGTATAAGAGATCAACCAGGTCCATGTTGCAACAAGCTTTTTTTTCCCAGTATTTTCAACAGGTTTGTAAATAATGATGAAACTTAGCTAATTCTAATGCTAATTGCTACAAAACATAAAAAACAGATAAAAAAAATATACCATACTTTTTTTTTTTTACCTGATGAAAGAAGAGACATGTTTTTCTTTTGGTAGATTCCATGTTTTTATAGCAATAGAACATGAAAATGGCTGGGAGTGAATGAGTTAATAGATGTTTAACTAAACCACCTCATTGGAAACAGTTTGACCCCAGTTGGCTAAAACACAATGTGAGAACTCCCCGAGGATTAGGCCCCGACCTCACAGGGGAATTGGAGGGAATGGCCCACACCGGCTATAAAAAAGGAGCCAACCATTGTGCCGTCCAGGCATGGGGGAGGACAGCGCGAGTGAGATACATACCAGTGGGTGGAGATAGCCTTGTTCTAAACGACATCTTGATGGAGCATCTTTCCCACCCACTGGAGCAGCACCGGCTCTGTATGTATTTTAATGAGGCTTTGTGTCCGCCCCCATGCGGCCCCTCCGCTGACAGGGAACGTGTTAGCAACATGCTCGGCCTTTGTCACGGCGCCCGATCACATTATCGACCCGCTCGACGAGACGGATTCTCCAGACACCGACGTGCGTGCGCGCCTCCACATGTGTTGTGCGCGAGGATGTTAAATAGCGGATGACCTTTCGTGGCTGGCTGGCTGGCGCGGCTTGTGAAGATGCTGATGTCAACTTGTGCTGTTAAAAACCTCCGCATGACCGTACAAAGACTCAGTAGAGCCCCCCCCCCCCCCCCCCCCCCAACAAATCCACAATTTTCGAGTGCAACAACAGGGATACTTGAAACATTTGTCCTGAAGATATATTTGCCTTTCATATTAGGAGTTGAAAATGTGAGTCTTTTCATTGCTAATTGCTCCTATTGAGAACAAGTGAATGTGTTCATCACATTGGGTGGCATGGGAGGGAGGCAGTTTTATTTTCTGAAGCAGGGCTGGAGGATCCAATTGTGTACCAGGATGCAATTCAATTTTTTTTTTTTTTTTTTTTTCTGTTACCAATGCATGATCGGGGGAACTGCAGGACCAGAGCCTCTCCATTCTCTATTGTGGGCTTAAATAGAATGTTAATGAATGGGTGTCGTGCATATTAAAACGCAGACCTACTTTTAGCCCCCTGCCAGACTGCTGTGGCATGTCGAGGGAAGATACCGAAGCTATTCCATCTATTTGTAGTGATGTGTGCCTTATTTTTGCTTTAAAGATTACAGGAATGTCCAGTCAGGGTGAGGGAAGGATTAAACAGGTGGGCGGTTGCCTTTCGAAGGTAAATGAGTGGTTTGTATGCAGTGTAGTAGTCATGTCATGTTACAAAGTAGCAACATTTTCGACACAATAATATAACATTACTCATCAAACCTCTCTGAAAGCTACTTTGTAGAATTCATATGCTTCTACTTACAAGTGACATCAGCATTTCGGACAAAAAGGCATTTTACAGCTCCACAAGCAATTCCAGTTGTCGTAGAAAGCAAGAATTAACAAAGGTTAAAAAAACAAGCACACGTTTCTCAGCCACAGTGGCTCTCACCCATGTATTTTATTGAAAAATAATAGTTAATGAATACAAAATAAAATAGAAGACGGCTCACTAAAAATTACTAAACAAATAGATATTCATTATTAGGGGTGTTAAAAAAAAATCCATTCGGCAATACATCGCGAAATAATAAAGCGCAATTCTCGAATCGATTCAATAGGCGGCCGAATCGATTTTTAAATATCAATTTTTGATGGAAAAATATTCACTAAAACGTCTTAGGGTTCACACCTTAAGCATGGACAAATGTTATGTTAATGGGCATTAAGCCTTAATATTTTATTTCAATGCTGTTCAAACATGAAACAGATTACAACTTGCATAAGTTTTAGATAAATAAATAACAATCTTCATACAAATCTTACACGTTACAAGTTCACTGATTAGCATTTTCTAAATTTAAATAAAAAAAATCGCAACAATCTACTTATAGATTTGTATCGGCATTAATTGGTACCGAATCGAATCGTGACCTATGAATCGTGATACGAATCGAATCGTCGGGTACTAGGCAATTCACACCCCTATTCATTATAGAACATGTAAGAAATGGAAACTAATGTTTAACTTAGTGAAATGCATTGCGGTAATATTCAAATTAGCATGCATGTCTGAGGGAGTGACGTCATCGTTTTCACCGCATTGAGACTCCCATGACCATACACAGCAAGAGGGAGGAGATGGATTCATATTTTCAAGTCTTTAAGTTTATGTCAGCTAAAAAGGAAAATATTTAAAAAAAATATTAAAGTTATTTACCCAATCTGCTCAGCCGCAAGTGTTATCTACGTTTATCGAATTACCGAATGCAAATAAAAGAAAATGGATTGCAGGATTTAGTCGTATTTATGCGATGTTGAAATTTGCATTACTACATTAATAGATAAATATGTCAAGTAAAAATGACTTATTTTTAGTATATGTATATAAAAAAAATTTGTTAAGTGAAGTCTAGAAAGACTGTCTTTTATTTTATATTTTATTTAAAAAAAAACAGTAGAAAATTTACATTAAGTGAAATCCTGGAAAGAAAATATATATTTTTTTAACTAAAATAATTCTCATTATAATTATTTCATTTTTAACTCTTTTCCTGCCAAAAACGGTAATTGACGTTAAGGACACGCCCATCGAGTACTGCCAATAACGTCAAATCACGTCAATTGGCAGCGCAACGTCTTGTACAGCGCCACTTTGTGAATGGGGCGAAAAAATAAAAAAGACCCACAAACTATGGCCAGCAGATGGCAGCATTGTATCTCTTTTCAATGGGCACCTGTTTAAATTACATGAAAACATGGCGGATCTTAGCAAATAGAACGTTTTCAAGGATGACGTGAATAAAGTGTTTGTCACATTAAATCTAATTCACAGAGCACCACAAAAACAAAAAATAGTGTCGAAGTCACTGTTTTGCAGAAAATGTGTCTGTAGACAAAAAGCTTTTTTTTTTCTTTTTTTTTTTTTTTTTTTCCATTTTTGCTTGGTGTCACTCAAATGATTTTCAAATGATTTTCAAATGGTGGTTAGTAAAGAACAAAATGAGGTAGAATCATATTTTTCATATGGTATCCACCATGTTTATGTACTCACAGCACACAATCTTTTGTTTTGACTTGAAAGATAAGTGAAAATGTTTGAGTTGTTGTTGTTGTTTTTTTTTTTTTCGATAACATTTCGTACATTATTAATGTAACGATTTAACTCTTTCCTTTTTAAAGCCAATCATCAGCAAACTAATTTACTTTTTGAAACAAGTGATTGGTAAAGTAACTACCCTAAGTTACTGTCACAACACTGTTTGTCCGTATGGGTGGGTGAGTGAAGGTTTTACTCGGGAAGCACAGTGGCTCATTTGGGGCGCACCCAGTGACCCGGCCCCTCTCAATGCCTCTCGGAAGTGCTTCATTTTGTTTGGAGGACAGCTGCACAGTCGCGTTTGTCTCCCCGTGCCTTTTGATTGGCCTGGCAACACGGAGAAGGACGCGAGCAGCCATTGTTTCAAAACAGAACCTGGCATGCAATCATCCAGGAGATTTGGCTGGACAAAGTCTACAAAGAGAGCCAGATGAACAACATCCCGAGACAGCCTTCAAAGGAGACAAGCATCCATACACAAGCTCCAAGCCACTGAGAGACATTGAAAACAGCAACAGAATAGTCATCATTCATGTTGGAAGTCAGTCATTTTGTTGTCAAGGGTTGGGCCTAATGTGCCAAAATGGCATCCAGTGGTAGCATCACCTGTAGATTACAATATAGATTTAACAATTTGTCAGTTTGTGTTGAGTGATTACAATTTCAAATAGGAAGTATTTGAATCTCTTAAGTTGACTGTACCATTGCAAATTAATAGTGAATTATTTTGGTGGAAGAATTTTGAATTTGGTGGAAAATTTGAACTTTCCGGATGCAAAAATTGAACCCCTTGATAGCACGAATTTGTAGAGTGTGTTGGAATGAGAATTGTGTGAATAAGTGAATACACTGGAAATGTAGAAATAGAGTTGAATCATGTTGAATGATCCATTGGGAATGAATGGTGAATTTTTGGTTGAAAATTTTTGAATTTGGGGAACGAATTTGGGCACGAATTTGTAGAGTGTGTTGGAATGAGAATTGTGTGAATAAGTGAATACACTGGAAATGTAGAAATAGAGTTGAATCATGTTGAATGTTCCATTGGGAATGAATGGTGAATTTTTGGTTGAGCATTTTTGAATTTGGGGAAGACAGATTTTGTTTTTGGAATGTGAACAATGGAAGCACACGTGGCGTGAATTTTTGGAATATATTGAAGTTGGAATTGTGACAATCTGTCGCAAAACGTGAAAGGAGTAGCACGTCAAAAAAAGAGCGATGAATTAAAAAGTAAATGAAGTTGAAGGTGTAACATATGTTTGAAGCCTGCAGCCTTCGCACGATTATTATAAATAATTTAGTTCCTTTACGGTGCTGACTTTGGAATGTGAATTATGAACAGTTTGAAATAGCACTTAGCATTAGCTTCTGCAAGAAAGCAAAAAAAAAAATGTCCAAAAAAACCTATTCGAAAATATGAAAAGTATTTGGGGTTAATCGGAGGCACTTTCAATAGTGGCAGGTGTTTGTTGACTCCAACTTAATAGGAGCTTGAAAGTGACTGGTTAATTGTGAAAAGCCAAATTCCGGTTGCGCAACCACATTATCTCATTTCTTTATTTTTATTTCCCCCCTCTCGAAAAGACTTTTTTTTTTTTTTTTTTTTTGGTCAATTGAGTTGTACAGGTTACACTTTGTAATGAGTCTTGAAATAATTTATCTTGGTCTCAATTTTTTTTTTTTTTTCCACAAAAAACTGACATTTAAATAGGGGCGTGTCGACATTTTATATCCACTATAGTAGCACTTGAAATGTACAGACAGTCCCAAAAAAAATATGTGGAGACATTAATTTGTAATTGGGCAGTTGCATTTCAATAAAGCAAATCAAACTGCCTTCAACACAAGACATGACTTCAGTAAATCTGCTGTGTATCTATTAATGTCACCTCTCAACATTTTTTAACTTGCATTTGGTGCCTAAAAGGAAAGAATAGTTTATCCTTGTTAAATTTCTTTTGAATGCTACCAATCCCAGAATTCATTTAGCCATGCAATTTATCTTTCACTGCACTCCGTATCTCCGTACAAGGATGAGTGAGCCGTGGCCTCGCGCTCGACGATCTTCCGTAAAGAGGAACGGGAAATAAACACGCACGCACGCGCACACTCTCACTTGTAGGTGTTTTTCTTTGCCTCTCCACCTAACTCAGTTGTGGGGAAAAAAAAAAAATGTCCAGAAATATTTCACTATCCTCTTTTCATATACCTTTCTGTCAAGTATTTCTTTATTCCCGCTCAAGTTCAGACACAAACCAACGTCTGCTGACACATCTGAGGCACTCGAAAATGACCCGGAGAGAAAAGAGAGCAAAGATATTTACAAAAAAAAAAGAAAGAAAGCTAAGATAGAGATGTGCGTGCAAAGTGCCTTCCTGTAAGTATTCTTGCGCAAACACACACCGAGATGGTGCAGATGTCCACGCTGTGACGAAGCTTCACATTTCACAGACGGTCCAAATGGGCACAAGGCGGCCCTCCGCTACACAAAATAGATAAATGAGCGTATCGGTGGCCAACATCTGCAGATTACGATTAGCATTTGGAAATTGCGTCCTTGAATGAGATTCGGATGTCGACCGTCAGTCTTTCATGAGCGTGACTCCTATTCCGGCGAAGTGCGGGCGACCGCTTTTGTCCTTCAATTGGCGACAATTTGGAGGGAGAAAGAAATCCTCTTCTCCCCTTGTCCCCGCCGCCCGTTATGATGTGCCGTCTGAACAAGAAAAGACGCGCCGTTAATTGTGCGCAATATGAATAGCTGAATTTTGGTTAACTGGTTTCAAAGGGAATTTGCCCAAAGGAACTTCTTCTCCTCGTCTTCCTCCCGACTGTCTCGTCCTCGCCTTTTCTTCTCTCTTCATCAAGATTTCTTTTTTGTTTTTTTCCTCCCTTGCTCTCTAATTTTACAGCGAGCGAGCCGGCTGCTTCAGCGGCGTCGGCATTATCTTATGTATTCAGCTTTCAGCTCCTCTGCCTCTCCCGATGAGGCGAGGCTTAATTGGGCCCCGGCTTTAAAGTCTGTAGAGCTCTCCACTTGCTCATAGAACCACATTCAGGGGCTGCTCATTCACTTCGAGTATGTGTTAGATGTACAAATGTTATTTACTTTTATACTCCAAATCAAAAGGTGGGCACTTCCTGCCTCTCTGCCGCGCGTCCGGGCGGGAGAATTGGCGGTTCGCCGCGCTTCAGGGAACGCAACAAAAAAGTATTATTTAAAAAAAGGAATATTTCAATGGAGGGTGGTGTTGTTGTTGATAAGAAAATATGAACAACTCTCTTTGTAAACGGCATTAATTATTATACTCCTTTCCTGTCGTGCAGATAAGAAACTACACCATTTTTTCATTTTAGCAATGGCGGAAAATTAATTACATTCTCTCAAATAGTAGCCTCCGCTACAATACAATTAATTACTTAAAAAAATAAATGCATAAGAGCCATTGAAGGATAAGTTTGATTCCTATTTTATGAATTATCATGAGGTGTGACCAAAAAGAAATAACCAATTTGGGACTTTTATTTAAAGGCAGGAATTTGTATCATCCAAAAGGTATTCAAGAACCAATGGGAAGGGCCAACAGGTAAAAAAAAAAAAAAAGTTACCATTTTAGCAACTGGACTGGACTGGACTGCATTTTTTTATATAGCGCTTTACTGGTATGCAGTGGTCATATTTGGGCATCATGTGATATAACCTGAAAAAAAATAATTCATATTATTTTTGCCGATATATATATATTTGTTCTACTTTCACATGTGTGCCTAGCTAGCTTGTTTTGCTTAAAAAGCTAATTGTTAGCCTCATAGCTTTGTATTAAGTTGAAAATATGGATTACAGATGTCCTAAAATTGTAAATAATAGCAAAAATAATAATAAAGAATACATATTTTGTACATATATATATATATATATATATATATATATATATATATATATATATATATATATATATTAGGGGTGTGAATTGCCTAGTACCTGACGATTCGATCCGTATCACGATTCATAGGTCACGATTCGATTCGATACCGATTAATTTACAAGTCGATTGTTGCGATTTTTTTTACTCAAATTTAGTCAATACCATTCAGTAAACTTGTACATGTACACTGTAAGATTTGTATGAAAATGTATTATTCATTGATCTGAAACTTCAGTCTTAGAACTTTGAGCCACTGTATTTAACAAACAGGTTGTAACATTTTTCTCGTTTGAACAGCGTTGAAATAAAATATTAAGGCTTAATGTTCCATTCAAATAACATTCTTCCATGCTTAAGGTGTGAAAGTTAGACGTTTTGTTGGGTATTTTTCCATCAAAAATGGATGTTAAAAAATCGATTCGGCTGCCTATTGAATCGATTCGAGAATTGCGTGCTGTAGTATCGCGATATATTGCTGAACCGATTTTTAACACCCCTAATATATATATATATATATATATATATATATATATATATATATATATATATATATATATATATTGTACTGTAGATTCCTGGTACACTAAAAGTCAAAAAGATGGTATTCAACTAATACACAAATAAACCGATAAACACCCGAAAACCACAAGATTAGGAAAAAAACCCCAACATGCAATACAGATTTTATAATAGGCCTTATTGCATTGTACAGGTGGACCTCATGTTACAGGCAATGAATATAAACATCTCGTTTCCGATGTTTTAGTCTGGGAGCGGCTCACACACACTTATCATACCCCCCCCCCACCCGTTCTTCCCAGCTAAACAATGTGAACAATTATGTGCACCATTAAAGCCTGGAGAAGGGAAAAAGCATCTGTTCGGAGCATGCTGAAGGAGGTGGTGGGGACAGCGCGTCGGTAACTCTTGCTCCATCCCGAGCCCGTGCGCTGCCGTTCCGTTGAGTGTGCCGCACGCCCGCAACGCTTTGAGACCATTTCAGACCGGGGAGCCGATAAGACCAACAAATTTCACACTTGCCTTCGACTGGAATTTGACATGGAAACTCCTCCTCATTAGTCGTCGCTCGCCAGTTTCGGGGATATAAGCGGGCACGGGGAATAAATGAGTGCGCTATCAGCAGCTGCCTTGATAAGCTGCCTTATCTCATTAGGTTCCACATCAAAGTTAATCAGAGATGGGAATTGTAATTGGGGCGACTAGACAATGCAACGGATCATTTGGGGGGGGGGGGGCGTTGTAGTGTATGTCATCTAAAAAAACATCAGCAGGCTGGGGCGGGAAGATAGGGTGCATCTGTTGGAGTGTGTGAATGGGTGAGGTGCAGGGAGCGAGCGTGCATGATGAAGAGCAGGGTGGGGTGAGCGAGACTGGGTGAGGAGAAGGGGGGGGGGCGGTGGGGGGGGGGGTGAGAGGGGAAAGGAGTAATGGCAGAGGCATAACAAGCAAGCTGCTCAGAATTAATGAGCTTACTCAATAAGAAAGGAAAAACCAATCAGTGTGTGTTGGGCAAATATAATTTGGGAATAATTGCTTGATTGCTTTTCTATAGTAGGCTGATTTGACCACACACAAGAACTGAGAATTAAGATGTCAAGACAAGAATTAATTTGGCAAGCGAGGGGCACACAATGTGCCTCTCACCCCCAACAGCCCCCCCCACTCAGGCGGCTCGCGAGGCAGCCGTGAGTCGAAAACACGCTAATGATGAAAACACTGCGCTAGATTGCGTATTCATTTCCCGGACTCTGTTTTACATAAAGAATGCCGCAGATGTTGGGATATTATACAAAAAAAAATCAAAATCAGTGCTCACGCTAACACATTTAATTGACATGTTTGCATATTACACTCGATTGTTGATAGCTAGTTCGCGCTGTTTGTTATGTTTGCGTTCTCAATGATTTCCGTGCATTTTTTTTTCACTTGAGGGTTTAACAGTACACGGACGGTAATTGGTGGGTTTTTGACACTCCCCAATCCCAAAACAGCGATTTATTTCCAAAAGTCGTCTCTCCTGTCTCAATTGGCAATGGAGTGTGTCTTTCATTACTTACTACCTGCTTTGAGAAATCAGCCTCAGCCTCGCTCGCTCGCTCACTCAAACACATTCATGGGCGAGGCAATGAGAAAATGTGTGTTTGTTTTTTTATTCTCTAACAAAGTGCCAGCGGTCAGGGTGAAACATTTGAAAAGAACCAACTGGAATACAGTGGGGAGAAGTGCAAAATGACAGTCACCAAAGGACCCTAATGGCCCATTAAACCTTGGAATGATCGTACAGTAGCAACAGCCTCATATATATATATATATATATATATATATATATATATATATATATATATATATATATATATATATATATATATATATATATATATATATATATATATAATTGTGTTTAGTCATAAAAATTGTACAAATAATTTATTTGTGCTTTTGCATACTTAGAAAAATGCTACAGTACATAAACCAATTTATTTGTAACATGGCAGTAGGGTTATTATTGTTTTGGAATTATGTTTTTTAAATTTAGCTAGTTTTAATTAGTTTTCAGGGTGGTTCTGTTAGTTTTTATTAGTTCTTGAATAAAAGCTTAGTTTTAGTTAGTTTCAGTATTAGTTTTATTTTTTATTTATTTATTTTTTATTTTTTAAACGTGTATTACTTGTGCGCGATATTTAAAGAACACCATGGGAGCGATGTCATCTGAAGGTGCTTTTCTATTGGCTGCTGGTAGATGACGTCACTTCTGTGTGACATACTCACAATCATCATTATTCCGGTTGATATCAAAATAAATCTACTAAAAATCACATTTGAAATCATCCCCAAAGGCCTCATGCATTAAATTAATTACCAAAGACTAAAACGAAGGACATTTTTGCTATAATTATAGTTAGTTTTAGTTAGTTTTGTAAGCATAAAATACTGTTTGTTAGTTTTCGTTTTTTTAAAAGCATTTTCGTTTTTATTTTATTTCGTCAACAAAATGGGTTTTTGAATTTTAGCTTTACTTATTTCGTTAGTTTTAATTAACTAAAATAACGTTGAATGGCACCTGTGTTTTTCGACATCCTCCCTTCTTACTTTGACCATCTCCAAACATTTTTGTTTTTATTTTATTTGAACTGAGTCAAATGCCATTTTTAGCATATGTCGCGGGCCACTAAAAAAATGGACGGCGGGCCGCAAAACGGCCCCCGGGCCGTAGTTTGGACACCACTACTGTATATGGAAAGATGATAATTCAGTGCCAACATAATTACAAATATTAAAAATCACAACTTGGTATGACAAACAATGAATAATTTGACTAAAATGAATCACAACTGAGCCCAAACGCAACATTTGTCAGTTGGCAAAATGACACAAAATCTCACAGGAACATTCTCTCAATAATCCATCAAGATCAAGGAAATTATTATCACTTTTTTTTTTGTCATTCCAGTCACATCTTCCATTGAAGTGAAGTGGGGAAGTGACCAACCAGATCCAGCAGATGGCGCAGTCGTGAAAAAAGCTCGTTTTGTGTGGTTAACTCGGTCATTTGCATTTCTGCCAACCGAAATGAGTGAAGTAGAAGAGTACTAAAAATCACTGGATGATAAGATTTCGGATTATATATTTATAGATTGTGCAGGTAGTACCTAATATTGTGGCCTGTGCCTGCATGAGCGCGCACACATACATCCGGACGCTCCGTTTGGGTTTTGGGTCTCTGACGCGCACTTATTAGTGTTAATCATAAAGCATGATGCAAGGCGGAATGTAACATTAGCGCAACATTTGCAATTGAATTGACTAACCCCGCCGTTCAATTGACACTCGAATAAGAAATATATCCCAACCTGACCGCATGCATATGAATCGGCACATATATTTTTGCTCCCGCATGAGTCTGCTACTTAGTTCCAATTAGGCTGAAAAACAACCGCCGCTGTGATGGCGGCTGGCTCAGTTATCACCTCTCTGCAGGTTCCACGCGGCGAAGGCTATTCGTTTCCAAATGCGCGTACGCGCGCACGCGCGTCGTCTCGTGCGTGCGCGTTGACATTATTTGAGCAGTGAGGTAAGTAAAGGGAATAAAATAAGCAGGCAGAGGTCCTGTCATGATGATGTTATTGCTGCCCCCGGGGTTTGCCTGCGGCATTATGAGGACGGGCACGCCGCCATATTCGCTGTCACATGCGCACGCACGCGCCAGCAATGGAGGGCGCATGTTCGAAGCAAATTTACGTTGATCCGCAGTGCACCTAATTGAGTCGCAAGCATCGTGTCTATTCCCGCATCGAGGAATTTGAAAATGTGAGATTCTTTGGGTTTGGGATTAAACTCATTTTCATGTGTTACACATTAACCTATTAGGTTAGCTCATCTGCATTGCTAATGCCCCCGCGCAGACAGCTGTCACTGCCCTGGAAAAAAAAAAGAAAAAAAAAGAAAAAAAAAAGAAAAAAAAAGAAAAAAAAAAGCATCACGCAATCCTTGAACGAGTGATCCCTGCTCCGATTAGTGGCAGTGAACTTCGCTGAGCCCAAGTGATAAGGCTGCGAAATTCCCAAGTTGCCAATAGCTCCGAAAATGATCCGACTGTAGGCAAAAGAGAAATTGTGCCTTCTGGCTCAGGGGGCTTCAATCCGGGGGTTTGCCAAGATTGACATTATTTAAAGCTATGGAAATTGGCTCGGGCTATCTGGAGGATTGCTAAAATAAGAAATTTTCCGGGAACATTTATGAATACGCTGACAGGAGGAGGATGGGGCAAATGTGGGTATTCTTGAAAAAGCAATTTTAGGGTAATGCCATGATTTTATTATCTAATCTAGGTAAATAAAAACTAGTGCTGTCAAACGATTACATTTTTTAATCTGATTAATCACACTTTTTTTTTTTAATTTTGATTCATTTTTCGATATTACGCAAGTAAATTAGCTGATTAACTAATTTGCTCACAATAACGTGTAAATACGTTTTTTTTAATGTTTAAATTGTCCCAAAGACGTATTTATACGTTTTTTTGTTTTGTTTATTTATTTATTTATTTTTATGCTAGAGCATACAGAAGGCTTTGATGCAGCCTCTCAACTGCAAAGAACGGTTGCAGACATGGTAGTTATTACACAAACGGCCAGCAGGTGGCAGCAGAGCAAAGGAGATCAACCAGGGCCATGTAGAAAAAAAGCTCAATTACTTTGAATTTTAAATGGATTTGTGAAAACTGATTAAACGTAGCTCTCTTCTAATGCTAATTGCTGCAAAACGGAAACAGATAGAAACATACTTTTTTTTCTTGGTGAAAGAAGAGACTTTAATCTTTCTTTTGATAGGTTCCTTGATTTTATAGCAATTGAACACAATATTCTGGGAGAAAACGGGATTGCTTCTGTGAAAATGGCGGCGAGTGAATGAGTTAATGCGACATTTTTCTGTGATTAATTCATCTATTAACGCTTTAACTTTGACTGCCCTAATAAAAAACATATGACTTAAGCCAAATGGCTGTTACAGTATTTTCTTAAAGGAACTCACCCATCATTACTGGAATGTTTGTTACACGACAATTACTGAGCGGAGAAATGAACGCAAATCCTTTGTATCTTCCAGCTGTTTATCCAGCTACTGTATGCTGCATCAATAAGTGGAAGATGTATTATATTTGTCGCTAAGTAAAACAAAGCTCCTGTTTCTCTGAAGAATCAACACCGGCGTATGTTCTCTCTAATAACGCCTCCATAGTCAATAAACACACTGCTGGCACATCAGCTCCTTTTAGTATGCACCAGCACTAGTACATCGTGAATGCGACCATTTTGCATAGCTTAACACAAGTGCGCACAGACAAAGGCGTTCACGTGTAGCAGAGGACGACGAATATGGGTGTGTGTGTATGTAGACGCTCACATGCGTTATTACCCGCCTATAAAAGTGTGTGCTGAAGATGGAGTGTGACACCGCTGCTGAGTACCTTATTCAAATGAACACAAACATCAGTTGCTGGCAAACACCACCTCGTGCTTCTCTAGCCTTGGTTACCGTCATCGTCACACGCAAATACACACGCGCACTCCAACTGGGATGCATGTGGTGCTTTAATGACAAGTGGAATATTCATCCGGTCTCCATGTTTATTACGTTTTTATTCATGTAATTGCCTGTTTTCACTTGTTTAAGCTCTATGCAAATGAGGGAGATGAATGTGCGAATATGCCACTGGACTCTTCAACACGCCTAATGGATACAATTTCATTGTATATGGTCATTATCGCGGATGTTGGAGAGCAAATGTGACCTCGCATTAAACACTATACATCCCAAGTCTATGTTTACCCACTGTCTAATTAAGTATGGGGGCGGAGCACGCTCAGCCATATGTGCAGTATTCTAATAATATTCGAGGATACTTCGATGCTGATTGTTTTGGTTGATAACTCTTTTCCTGCCAAGAACGGCAATTGACGTTAAGGACATGCCCATCGATTACTGCCAATAACGTCAAATCACGTCAACTACGTTTTTTTTGTTTTTGTTTTTTTTTGTCAATGGGCAGTGCGACGTCTTGTACAGTGCTGCTTTGTGAATGGGGCGAAAAAAATAAAAAAGACCCACCAACTATGGCCAGCAGATGGCAGCATTGTATCTCTTTTCAATGGGCACCTGTGTAAATTACATGAAAACATGGCGGATCTTAGCAAATGGAACGTTTTCAAGGATGACGTGAATAAAGTGTTTGTCACATTAAATCTAATTCACAGAGCATCACAAAAACGAAAAAATAGTGTAAAAGTCACTGTTTTGCAGAAAATGTGTCTTTAGACAAAAAGCTTGTTTTTTTTTTCTTCCCATTTTTGCTTGGTGTCACTCAAATGATCTATTTTCAAATGGTGGTTACTAAAGAACAGAATAAGGTAGAATCATATTTTATCATTATATAATTCATTATATTGATATGTCAAAAGACACTAATAATAATGATGTTCGATACCAGTGCAAGTACTCTTGAGTCGCCACCGATACTATGCCAAGTACCACTCGTACTTTTTGACGTTCTGTGAATTAGGTTTAATGTGACAAAGGCTTTGATCATTCACGTCATCCTTGAAAACGTTCTATTTCATTAGATTTCGTCAGATTCCGTCATGTTTCATTGTAATTTATACACCAGCAGCCCTTTGAAAAGATACAATGCTGCCATCTGCTGGCCATAGTTAGTGGGTATTTTTGGTTTCACAACTCATTGACCGGGCAGCGCTGCAGTTAGATGTTGCACTGGCCATTGATTAAGAATACGTAGTTGACGTCATTTATCGTTTATGGCGGCATACATCGTGATTTTACTAAACCTTATTAAATATTTTTGACGGTCAAAGAGTTAAAGTTCCTACGGGTGTGTGAGCTATTGGTAAGTTTAGCCCAAAAAAAACAAACCAAAACAATGGTTGTATGTGAGAAGTGGTGGACCACAAAGGCTAATCAATGTCAGGGTGGAAGCAAAGAATCCCCTGGCCCACCCTATTTGACTTAACTGCTCCATTTGTGCTTGCAGTGATCCTGGGGTCTTTGTGTACATTGTAATGAGTGCTGACATAATCCTGCGGATTTTCCTAGAGGCCAAACCCTTGCCAACCCCCATCGCACGCCGGGTTTCGCCTTCGATCGGGAGGGCTCGCCCAAAGGGGAGAAGACGGGAACCACAATGGCCCCGCGACCCCCATGAGATACTTACATTTGGGACGGTTTGAAGCTCTCTGTGATTTGAGGTAGTAACCCATTTTAATCCTATTAACACAAGGCAACAAAAGCGAAATCTGCCGCAGGACAGGCAGGGCTGGTGCACCAAGACCCGGGATAAAAACCGGGGGCCGGGGCGAGAAGGAGATAACGTGAAATTGTCAAATTTGCGTAAAAAATGAAAAGAGTGAGGGTCAATAGAAAATCTTGCGCTCGAGGCTGAAGTTGGGTATCCCAAGGGGGGAAAAAATAGCATATAGGAAGAAGAACACAAAGAAATGAGAACATGCGAAACAAAAAGCCTTCTTTGTGTCTCACCCTCAAAGCGGTGGACCGCCAACGGCCGCCGTCAAATATACACAAGGTTAACTCATTCAGCAAGCATCCATCTTGGAACTTGAAGGACGTGGTATTGTCGGAACAGGGTCATTAAATGTACAGCAAAGCGCAGCACAGGAAGTGAATTTGCTGCCTTGTGGGTGTCGGGACTTGGAGGTCGAGGAACAAAAACCGGGGAGACGCTCAATGCACCTTTGTTTTGGGGTGCATCGCGGAGCAGAGGGGGGCAAGTTTGCTGGTGGTCCTTGCCCCAAACCCCTTCAAGAGAGGGAAGAGTTTTTACACAGCCAGCCAGCCAGGCAGGCTTAAACCGCCTCTTTGTAAGAAACATGAGGAGAGTGACAGGGCCCATACAGACAGCAAGTGTTCTTTAGCCAAACAGGGCAGGATATGACTCTTTAAAGGGCAAAGGGGTGAATGAACAATAACTTGTATTAAGAACGAACACTGATACTGTGATTTCGCTCTTGGGGGGCAATTTACGTGAGACCGTTACGAAAAGCCAAAAAAATGTACAAAACTATGTTGCTTTGGCCAATGAACCACCAAAGACATAAACCAGGGAATTACGATGAGGTACATCAGGACAGGACTTGAGTGGATGAGAGAGTTGATAGGTTGACACGAGGGACCAGGTTGACGAGAACAGGTGGAAACAAAACCGAACGAGGAAGTCAAGACAAGAAAAAATGGACACATAGCGAAAACATGAACAAAACTTAAATAAAACATGACAGTGTCTATGTTTACATGCAGTCAATAAACATTTTAAACACGAATACTGTATTGGCAATATTCAGGTTTTGAAAGGCCATATAAACTAAAAGGGTAGACCGATTATCGACCGGGCCGCTTATCGTTCTTGTCAAAATGCCAAATATCAGCGTCGGCCTGTTTACGACTGACGGCTGATGAAGTCGGTATCTCACGGATTGGTGAATGCTTGCGAATTTAGGGTTTTCGTCAGTATTTGTAAGTTGTTCACAGACAGTTTTTAACGTGTCGCAAAGACATTTCAAACATATTCAGACATTTTTTTCACTGTATGCGAAGATCTTTTAAAACCTTTTACAAACCCTGACGAAAATTTATTTGCATGTCACACGCATTTGTCACTCAGTAAGATAAAGGGAACTTTTCATTTATGGATTGTGCCCAGTGCGACCTATATATGTTTTTTCCTTCTCAATTATGCATTTTTGGCCTCGTCCGACTTATACTCCGGAGCGACTTATACAGTGGAACCTCTACTTACGAACGTCTCTTCATACGAAATTTTCGAGTTACGAAACGCCTCAACGGGAAAATATTGCCTCTTGTTACGAAAGAAATTTCTAGATACGAAAGGTAAAAATGCATTACCGAACGCAACATACTTTCGGCTATGGCTATTTCCTACCATAGGTATCTATGAGCGTAAATACTAGATTGGTGTTTGTGCATGTTTCTGGCATCCCATTGGCTAAGAGGAACCTTTACCATAGGTATCTATAGCCTAGATACTAGATCGGTGTCTATACAGCGTCCTCATCATTCATCCCGCGGCCCATGAGGTGTTCCGATAGTTTTTCGTAAATGTATGAACTAACGGCCAACGAATTTGTGCAAAAATTCAAACAATTGGTGATTGATGAAGGCACAGTAAGTTTTTAATTGTGACGAGACGGGCCTTTTTTTTTTTTTTTTTTTTTTTTTAAAAAAGATGCCTCGCCATACCGGAAGTTTCCATGACGTTTCAGAATTTGTTTAAAAGAATTGGCAAGAAAAAGTGTTCACCAGTTGGGCGTTTGCTCACTAAGATGAGAAAAAAAAAAAAGAATAAAAAAAGCAAACATCCATGGATCAGTTCTTTACAAAACACCAGGCAAAAAAAAAAAAAAAAAAAAAACACTTCTGAGAGAGAAGAACATGAACCAAAGAGGGCAAAAAACGATGAGGACAGCAGTTAAAAAGGTAAATGACTATCATTTTTATTCTTTACTTTATTCTTTGTTTTTTTACATTATGCACAACTCTCATTTATTGTGCAATAATCTAATTGTAACATGTATTTGTTACATGTTTTGATGCATTTTTATGCTTTATAAAACATTTATGTCTGAATTTTGGGAGGCTCGGAACGGATTAGGGCATTTACATGGAAAATGCGTCTCTACTTACAAAATTTTCTACTTAAGAACTTTCTTCCATAACCAATTAATTTTGTAAGTAGAGGTACCACTGTAGTCCGGAAAATACGGTACATTTGCTCTGATAACAATGTTATTTGTACATACATGATGAAACGATGTAAAAAAAAAAAATAAAAAAAAATTCTGAGGCCCTTATTGTGCAAATGTACCCTCGGCCCAGCACCCCCACAATGCGCATCCCAGTTCTTTTTCTGTTCCAACGCACACCTCCATGATGCCTCTCATCACCATATCAATTTGTCATAATAACGTCCTGAACCAAAAGCAAAAAGCTATACATGTGATTATAATTGTCAGTGTGGGGTCCAAGCGATGAGATGTGATATGTCATTAACGGCCGTGCGGTCTCGTCTTTGACACGGGTCATTAGAGACAGGAGTCTTAACCGGCGGGATGCGAGAGGCCATGAACCCCAAAGTCCGAGGGGAATAACGGGCACCCTGTTCAACGTTATTATTTCTCCAGGAGCAGTCTAAAAACCCGTTCGTTCCCTGTGGAGTATCTCCAGTGAGGTCTAGGAAGTGTGCGTATAATCAGTGGAGTGAGACACTGGCTGTGACGGGCAGTCCGCCTCCTGTGAACCTCCTGTGAGGTCTGCCCTTCTCTCTTCCCAGGGCGAGCTCCTTCAGAATCCGAAGATCCTACTCGGAGACGGCGCTCGCCTCGTATACATTTATGTATGGGTCTGACCTTTCCTAATAATGAGTTCACATCATAACCACTGACCTTAAACAAATTCACAAATGTCCTTCACTGCTGAGGCGCGGCTAAAAATGTGTGAGAAAGAAAGCAGGGGGGAGAAAATGAGAGACCACCATAGCTAAGCGTGACGAATATTGCTCTTGTGTTCATGCCTGTAAAAGGGGAACTTTTTACAGGCACATTAGCTGGGGGCTAATTCGATAAGAGCTCATCTCTGCTGCGGAATAATGATGAAAGCGGCGACGCTCGCACTTCGATCGTCGAATGGACGGTTAAAGGGCAAACAAGGATAAAACGTATTATCGTAAACATTTTATATTTTCAATATTTGACGAGATTCTTTCACATTTCAAGTCATAGATTTTTCAAAATAAAAGCTTCAAAATAATTTAGATGGTGAAATGTTTTTAATTGCAGAAAAAAAACAAAAACATCTCTGCCATTACTATGGCAACATATGGTTACCAACCTGAATGGTTTCTTCACTTTAACGTTGGACCAGGCAGCAGATCTCGTGTTGTGTTTTAGCACATCGCTGGCGTCAGGTCAAAACCTCATAAGTCACAATTTGGTAAATTGAACATTTAAAAAAAAAACATATATTGGTCAGTCCACACGTGGGTGTTACATTGACAAATCTAGAGTGTTGAAAATAGCTGGCTTTATTTGATGATGCAATCTTAATGGTTGAATAAAAAAAAGGCCATTTTCAAAAAGTGACTATTTTGGAGGGACGAGGTTTCTGCCCAACACCAGCGACTTACACAAACATTTATTTTTTTATTTTTTTTTAGCTTCTGGTCACATCTTTGTTCGTTAGCAGTGGACCATTTACTACTGTCAATTTGCCTGAGTATAAAATTAAAACTGGTATAAAATTATATGGTTATTAATTATAGTGGTTAGCACGTCATCCTCCCAGTATGTATATATATATATATATATATATATATATATATATATATATATATATATATATATATATATATATATATATATATATATATATATATATATATCCATCCATTTTCTTGACCGCTTATTCCTCACAAGGGTCGCGGGGGGTGCTGGCGCCTATCTCAGCTGGCTCTGGGCAGTAGGCGGGGGACACCCTAGACTGGTTGCCAGCCAATTATATATATATATATATTATATATATAATCTGACCAGTTGACTGGTCAAATTCAGATAAAAGCATAAAATTCCACATCTTCTGAAAATAATCACCTAAGTCATTTTTTTTTTTTCAGGAAAAACAAAAAACTGAACCATGTGCATCATGAGATGATTTAGGTAAAAAAAAAAAAAAAAAAAAAAAAAAAGCAAAAAATGACTTAGGCCGTTATTTTAAGAGGGTGAATGATACGAAACTTTTGCAAGACTGTGCGATAGAGCAATATCGCAATATCGATATTTTTCTGATATATTGTGCAGCTCTAATATATATATATATATATATATATATATATATATACCAGCTACGATTTCAAATCCAAGCAGACGAAGTGGTCTCGGAAGAATCGCTCGTCTATATTGAATGTGACCTTGTGGCTACAGGTACATGATAAGCACTTATCTGTTGTGCGAAGCACAACACATTCACTACCTGCCTTCCTCCGCATTACAATGGGAGCGTCTATACGCACACGCACGCACGTGCAAATGCAGCACAAATGTTTACATCCCAGAAATAACATCTCCATACAATGGAAAGAAAGGCAGCAAAAAAATAAGTAGCAGAACCCACCCTGCTCCTCACCCTCGCTCATCCTTCTCATAATTAGCTCTCACTTGTGCCGTTGTGTGCCACACACAAAACGAGTGCTCAATGCGAGGAGGTATTTATCAACATTTTCCATTTACTGTGTACAAAAAGGACATAAGCGGCACATTCTTCTCAGTTCACGGACAAATTCTTTTTTTTTTTTTTTTTTTTCATTCAGCGGAAGGAAGTGAGCGTGTTTTGGGCGCGCGCGTGGCACGGCGAGCGTATCACAAATAGCGCCAGGCAGGCTCATAACAAGAGATCATCAGTAATTTTCAAAAGTACCGAGTTCCGCCACGAACGCCATTCAGCAGGTCAGAAAGTGTACTTGACAGGAAATATGCATACTGAGTGGATCCTACTCGCCAGCTTTTCATTTGCATTGTGTATTGATTTTTTTTTTTTTTTTTTTTTTTTTGGTCCCATTTAATACAGTATTATGTGTGGGCCTCTGGCAGCTTTCAGGTGACGCTGGAGTGGACTGGTTTCGTTGGAGGCTTCATGATAATTGCAGCTAGTAAAGGCAAGCTCGGTAAGATTTCATTGCAGAGTTATCAGGGGCCTCTCGTTCAATTCAAATACCCCCCACCTTATGTTATAGGCAAGAAAATACATATCCGCAAAATAAGACACACACACACACGTACATACTGTACATATTTATGTGTATGTTTTGAATAGGGGTGTTAAAAAAAATCGATTCGGCAATATATCGCGATACTACAGCACGCAATTCCTGTATCGATTCAATAGGAATATAGAAAAATATTCAACAAAACATCCAAATTTCACACCTTAAGCATGGAAGAATGTTATATTAACTCATTTGCTCCCAATAACGTGTAGATAAGTTTTTTAAAAATGTTTTATGTGTCCCAAAGACGTATTTATACGTTTTTATTTATTTATTTATTTTTTTACGCTAGAGCATACATAATGCTTTGATGCAGCCTCTCAACTGCAAAGAACGGTTGCAGAAATGGTAGTCATTACACAAACGGCCAGCAGGTGGCAGCAGAGCAAAGGAGATCAACCAGGGCCATCTAGAAAAAAAGCTAAATTAATTACAATTTTGAATAGATTTGTGAAAATTGCTGAAACTTAGCTCTCTTCTAATGCTAATTTCTGCAAAACGTAAACAGATAGAAACATACTTTTTTCCTGATGAAAGAAGAGACTTTTATCTTTCTTTTGATAGGTTCCATGTTTTTATAGCAATAGAAGACAATATTCTGTGGGCCTCGCAAAATCAGTCAAAATCCAGTCAAGCAGCCGGGAGCGAACGGGATTGCGAAATGTGAAAATGGCGGCGAGTGAATGAGTTAATTGAACATTAAGCCTTAATATTTTATTTCAACGCTGTTCAAACATGAAAAATGTTACAACCTGTTTGTTAAATACAGTGTCTTACAGTTATAAGACTTAATTTTCAGATCAATAAATAAGACATTTTCATACAAATCTTGCAGTGTACATGTATAAGTTTACTGAATGCTATTTTCTCAATTTGAGTAAAAAAAATCGCAACAATCCACTTGTAAATTCATATCGGGATTAATCGGTGTCGAATCGAATCGTGACCTATGAATCGTGATACGGATCGAATCGTCAGGTACTAGGCAATTCACACCCCTAGTTTTAAATTATATCTTAATGGGCACGAATGCCTTTGGTTCCTGGTTGCAAAACGGCCACAAGAGGGCAGAAGATACTGGTATCGGCCGGCATCGTGAGTACCGATACCTTGAAATAAGGCCAGGTATTGGACACAATGCCGAAAATAAACTAAAGATTGAGAAGGTTATAGACATTTAGGGCCTATCTTTGGCAAATGTTTTGGGCCTTAAGTGTGTCAATCGGATGTCGTTTTTTGGCAAAAATGAGCATGAGTTATGCAAGTTTACTGTCATTTGGAACGATTTCTGATTCATTAACGGTGTTGCAATGAAAATGGGCTGGTATGCATGTGTCATGAATCCGGTGGTGATTTTGTGCTCAACTTGTGCATAGAAATACACATATCCCTACTCATTTATTAGTGAATGGGGCTCACTGTTTTTTTTCCTGGTATGGATATATATATTTGTGATTTAAGCACAAATACATATATTAGGGCTGGAACGGTTTTTGAAAACCGTTAAAAACTCATCCGTTAAATAGTCTCGGTTTGGTCCGTCTGCGTTCTGTTCGGTCATTTCACGCAACTCTTTTTTTTTTTTTTTTTACTCTATCCATATTAGACATGACTTATGACACATCTCTGTCTTATGTTCATCAAATAACAATAATTTCATCTGATAATTATAATAGTATAATTATTGGCTGTTTGAAATCGCTATATAAATTAAGATGACGTGACCTGTGAGTAATTCTAAGATTAGTGTTTGAGCCAGTTTTAATAATAACAATAATAATAATAATATTAATAATAATAATAATAATAATAATAATATTTTTTAAAAAAGGTCCATTAAAAATCTGACTTTCAAAAAATAAAAAATAAAAATCAACCAGGAAAAGCTTCTTTTTTTTTTTCTTTTTTTTTTTTTTAAATAAACCTGTGGAGCTAAGGCACTAAAAGTGAAGAAAAATGTCATGGTAAACCAGCAAACAAAAGTAAATAAATAAATAAAATAAATAAAAAATAGCATAGTGAAATAATAATAATAATAATAATAATAATAATAATAATAATAAGAATAATAAGAAGTAGCTTTGAATAATATACACTTTCACTTTTCTCAACATAACAACAACATAATTCGTTTTTGTAAAAGTCACTGCATACCGAACTGAACCGAAAACCGTCAGCACAAAACGGAAATATATAATGCTTGGTGGAAAAACATGACCATACTTAAGACTTCTTTACAATCATTGGTCTTCTTCGGTTTTAACCTTTGGAGAAAAAAGGTTTGGCTTCAGATCCGTCCCTGGTCGTCAACTTTGCTTTAATAGAGACGTCACTTCCAATGCAAATCACCATCTTCCTCCTACTCTTCCCAGGGGGCCTTTATTAACACCATTATTGTCGTACAATCAGTCGCGACGTGCTTTCCATTGAGAAATAAAAGTCAAATATGTAACTCCCTAATAACATGATACTTATCACAGAGCTGGCTTTATAAAACTGTTAAACCATGACATCAAAACACACAAATCATATTAAGGTCTCGGTCACACTCCCCCTCAGCTCTCCCCCTTTTTTTTTTTCCCAACCTCCAGCGCACGTTCGCACACAATGAAGGTTTAGAGATGATGAAGCTGTCGCAGTGATAAGAAGGTATTTGGTCTACAAATGAGCTATATAATTATGTCGGCATGTTGTCAAACGGAGCCGCGGACGTCTTCATCGGACCAAAAATATGACAAGCAATGCAATCCCGGACTCAAATGTCGGTCGGACAGACGAACTCGGGTGTTAAGGAGGCAGATAGTGATGACTGTATACTTTCCATCTCGGAGCCTCACTTGTTTTATTTAGATGAAAGGAAGTTATATATCAAGGGAGGGGACCGAATTGATGATTCTTTTTTTTTTTTTTCTCACAAGGATTTAATGTTCATCCCTTGTTTGCATCTGCAGCCACCAACAGACATGCACAAACATTAATGAGATTAAGAGGAAGCGCCGTGCAATATTTATTAGGCTTGACAAACACTTCTGGGCTTTAGCACGCCGGGGCTTTAGGAGCCACACTCTCTTCTGGGGGGGGCCCGTGCTGGCACATGCTTCCCAAACAGGAGAGGCAGATGTTCTTCAAATTGCCAAAGAGGATCCGCTCGCCTGCCACCCTCAAGATTGCCGCTCCACTTCTCCACAACCATTTTAAAACGCGCACTCGATTGCGCATTTGCGCGCTCGCCACCCTCGTCGGCGCTAATGCATCTTTTCCCCTCTTCTCTTTTCATTTCCACACCAACTGCTACTTCCTACTTGTTTTTTTTTTTAGATCCTCCGTCAGCAGTCTTTTAACTTAAACATGCAAATGGGGCTGTTGTGCCGATTGATGAGAACCTCTTTTGTGTTTTTGCGTTCACCTCCATTAGGCGGGATGACGAGGACGCGGACACGCTGGCATTTTGGTCAGTGACAACAGCGACGCTTTTGGCCGCCACAGTCGACTTTATCGCTTCGGCTTTCTCTCCTCCTCCGAGTGTGGACTAATAAGCCTAGAAATGACAATTGCCTCCCTGCTGAATCCCTGATAGGTGGAAATAATGATATCAGTGCCCTGCTAATCTTCTTGACTTGCTGCTTGGCACCAGCCTATTGAGGCGCCTGCCATACTTTACATACGATGAGATGAATTTAATCTTTCTCGGCCGTCACGACAATGGGGGCCATTTTAATGTTGCGGATCGTATTTGTCAGGGTTCCGTTTCTTTTTCAAATCCCTCCTCCTTTAATCATTTGAGATATTCTGTCAAGGTATCCACTAAAGCAGATAAGTGAGCGTTGCGTCGTTTTCTCATTTCATGCAGAAATGACAACAGTATGCAAATGGCTACGACACTCAATGCTCCTTAGTGATGGGATGTTCAACGCACTGGCAGGCTTTTAATTTCTCGGCTCTGAGCTATTACCTTGTATAACTGGGTCATTCAGGACTGAACAACGTCCTTCAACTCATTATAATCCATTGCATCCATTATGGGGAATGTACATCATCATAAACAAAGTGTGCTTCCCCGTGAACTGTCTTTAATGTTCTCTTGGGACCAGCGATAAAGTCAATGAGGGCGCTGTAACACAAAGGGATTTATATCGAATGGAATTCTTCCAAAACGTAGACGTCAGAAGGCCAGTGATGTTTCTTTGCTTCTTTTCTGGTAAACATAGACGCTTTTGTTGTAATGTTGATTTTTGGACATCCTGTAGTGGACATATAATACGGTCATATTTTCATCTTTAAAGGCCCAGTTTGCCGGTTTCAGTCAGGAAAATGCACTTTTTAAATACAGGATTTAAACAAACAAACTACTTCTCAATTTACAGATATGGACTTCTCTTAATTTCTGGTGGTGATTTTGTCCTAAACCCCCAGGCTGTATTTTGCCATGTCACAGGGTGCTGAAAAATGAATGGCAGGCCGCAAATGGCCCCCGAAGCGTAGTTTGGACACCAACTGATCTAGAGTCAGTTACAGCAAACAATAGACAAGGAAGGGAACATGCTTCAAATGTGGTTTGATTTTTTTTTTTTTTAAACAAATTATCATTAATTGTATGTAGACAAAGCAAAGAAAACAAGCAAAGCAAATGTTGCCTATTTGCATGAGACGCGTCGAGTCAACGCACATCAAATCATAACAATCACTTGTTATCCCACACTGTTCCTCACTTCAAACATCTTTCCTTTATGCACAGTATGTTAATATGCATCTGTTGTTGAAATAATTGGCACCATATGGTAGGACAAGGGAGTAGCTGTTGCTGGCGCTGTTTTGTGTACAGGATGTAACGGCCTCGTTTTTTAATGTGTCAAACCTGCAAAGTTTAGACTCCACAGCTTGACAGGAATTCAGAAAATGCGATGAGGAGACGGTGTGAATACGTGAAGCCGAATTTCCGTGGCGCAGGACAACGACTCAAACATGGAGTCAAGAAAATTGAGTAATCCCATAACTCAAGTCTTGTCATTTGCTTTCTTTCCTGAATTGAACGACTTGGATACGCAGTGAGATTGTTCAGTTCTTGCCAAGCCAAAAATGATTCTTTGTCAGCCGGGCATAAATAAAATTGTGTTGATTGTACTGTCAACGCTAATCTGACAGCTTGGGGAAGCAGTCATTTATCTAATGACAGAGTCTCTATGACAACAATCGATCGTCCTCGAGCTTATGACGTGGGGTGCGTGAGGAGAGGAGAGATGCGTTTACACAAGAATCTCCTTGTAAAAAGACAGTTTGTTTCTTTGCATTTTGAATTGAAAATTAGGTGTAGACTCACTTTCTGAATGCTCTCACTTCCTGTTTCAATAGCATGTTGTATTAAAAATGGTCATTTACGCCAATATGCTTTTGTTTTGGTTCTGATCGTGGAGATTGGATTTGGCTGGTGTTCAGTTCTAGCGGAATGTAGGGCTGACGGCCACCCCCAAAATCTTAAAAATCCCTCAACTATTTGCCTAACAGAAATCTGTTATGCATTTATTAAATTAACTAGAAAATACAATCTAGAATTGGTGACTTGATTAATTTTAATGTGCTTAATAAATTAATCCCAATGACGTATAAATGTTTTTTTTAATGTTCTAAGTGTCCCAAAGACGTATTTATACGTTTTTTTGTTTGTTTGTTTTTTATACTAGAGCATACAGAAGGCTTTGATGCAGCCTCTCAACTGTAAAGAACGGTTGCAGAAATGGTAGTTATTACACAAACGGCCAGCAGGTGGCAGCAGAGCAAAGGAGATCAACCAGGGCCATCTAGAAAAAAAAAAAAGAAGCTAAATTACTTACAATTTTAAATAGATTTGTGAAAACTGATGAAACTTAGCTCTCTTCTAATGCTAATTGCTGCAAAACGGAAATAGATAGAAGCATACTTTTTTTTTTTTCTCCTGATGAAAGAAGAGACTTTAATCTTTCTTTTGGTAGGTTCCATGCTTTTATAGCAATAGAACACAATATTCTGTGGGCCTTGCAAAATCAGTCGAAATCCAGTAAAACAGCCGGGAACGAACGGGATTGCGAAATGTGAAAATGGCGGCGAGTGAATGAGTTAAAGTGGAATTATTTTTTTTTTATAGTGGCACCTTGCATTCTTTAATTTCTCTGTATCCGTCCCACGAACAAAAAAGTTTGGACACCCCAGCTTTAGATCATCACGCGGACATAAAATGCTTGTATCATCTGCAGAAAGTACCATATTCATCAATTCTATCACATTATAAATGTCATTGATGTATATAATGAATAATTTGGGCCCTAATAGCAACCCCTGAGGGACACCGCAAGTAATATTCAATAATGATGAACAATGATTGCCTATCCAAATAACTTTTAATCCACTCCTATACAATGCCCCTGATACAGATTATATATAGTTGATATAGTTAGAAGTTACATAATCATGTGTTTTCAGAAACAACCAGTGTCAAATATCCAATGTACTGAAATGTTTGTCACCACACCAGCATCTTTATTTTCATTCATTACACGCTTCCAAACGGATTGCCTCTCTGCTTTATGCACTAATTTGCAATCTGTTTTTGCTGTTCTGGAGGAGAGTATTGTTCTTTCCCTACACCATGCTATTAATGAGTATGGCTAAGAACATCATTATTTTTAAGTATCATTCTGCGTTCACAGTGGGTGATCTCGACAATAATCTGTTTTCTTGTTTCATATCCAAAGCGAAAGCAGTGGGTGCCTCTTTAATACTCGCAAAATCATTAACGGAGAATCTCCGCTATGCTGGGGGAGAGGAAACGTAATGAAGACCCATTAATTGCGGGTAATTTGGTTGTTCTTCAGCTCAAGTTTTTCCTTCGCTCTGCTAGTTGCTTTATTTGCATTGATGTCCCCTCAGAAGCAGTTTGCTTCTTGAACAAAGGCGCTGGTGTATGTTAAGTGCTTTTGAAATCGCAAGCGTTCAAGCCACAAGGGCCGGTCCTGATGAAAGGGTGTGAAACACAATTTGGAAATTGATTTCATTATCTTCTCATTTGGCCTTGGCAAACCTCAGTTGTTGTTTTTTTTTTTTATGTCAAAGTAGCAGATGTGTTGCTGCTGCGCTCACGCGTGCGCATTTAGCAAGCCGGGCAATGAAGGACGGGGAACAGGAAGGTCGGCTTGAAGCTTCAGAAATGCATGCAAATTCCAGCAATGTCAGACAGAATACATTATAGCTGTTTGGTCTTGAAATGAGGGCTTGTGAAATTATGGGAAATATAAATGGAGAACGGAGGCATGAAAAAAAAACAAAAAAAAAAGATGCCGCACCAGAAATCTGGGGGCTACCACAGCATAACACAAAGCCACTTGTAAGATGCAAAGGTCAAATACTTGATTTTCATTTCCTCAAAAACAGATACAATCACACTAGTCACACAGATGTGAATGTTGTCATTCAAAAAGCATGGCGGGTGGGGGGAAAAAGGGCAAGTTACAGGAAGTCGTCGGGGGGGGTATATGCGCGCATTTATAGTTTCCGCAATCTGTCAGCACTGAGCAAAGCTAGCATCATTAATTTCTTTCCATTCCAGAAAAAAAAAAAAAAAAAAGCCCTTTTCGGTTTTTCCAAATAGCAACTTGAACGTCATGCGTCCATCTGGCCGTCCGTCAATCCGAGTGCATGTGTTGGGTGTCTGTTACAAAAGGGCCACTGATGAAAACAACTGCGTGTTTGCTGGCTCCGCCATCTGTGGAGATGAGTCAAAGAGGAAGTGCAGACAATTAAATGATAAGACTTGCGCCGTCTCCGCATTTTCGTCATTAACGGGAGTGATACGCTTCGAGATGTTTCACCATATTTGTCGTCGCTGCAAAAGTTTGCGGCTGCTGTATTATTCAAGTGCAGAAAGAAAAAAAACATTTTCCACTACACTTAAACAAAAAATAAACACAAAGCAATAGTGTTTGCACAGTTGCTGTGTTTTAGTTTTGTAGGGCCCCGTCTCCTTACTGTCGAATAAAATATGCCGTTATGACGATTAGCAATATCCCTGTGTGACTTGTTCCCATTGTTGTGTTCGACATGGATTTTGGAGTAGACAAGATGATAATGTGCATGAATGTAATGAATTTCATATATATTTGGGAGGTCTGGAACCTAACACTTTATGCATAATTAACTCATTCACTCCCAGCCATTTTTACAGAAGTAGTCCTGTTCGCTCCCGGCTGTTTTACTGAATTTTGACTGATTTTGCAAGGCCCACAGAATATTGTGTTCTATTGCTATAGAAACATGGAACTTATCAAAAGAAAGATTAAAGTCTCTTCTTTCATCAGGAAAAAAAAAGTATGTTTCTATCTGTTCTCGTTGTGCAGCAATTAGCACTAGAAGAGAGCTAAGTTTCATCAGGTTTTCACAAATCTATTTAAAATTCAAAGTAATTGAGCTTTTTTTCTAGATGGCCCTGGTTAATCTCCTTTGCTCTGCTGCCACCTGCTGGCCGTTTGTGAAATAACTACCATTTCTGCAACCGTGCTTTGCAGTTGAGTGGCTGCATCAAAGCCTTATGTATGCTCTAACATAAAAAAAACAAAAACAAAAAAAACGTATAAATACGTCTTTGGGACACTTAAAACATTAAAAAAAAAACGTATTCACACGTTATTGGGAGCAAATGAGTTAAGCAGTGGAACTGTTTGAAAAGTACAGAGGATGCACCCGTGTCGGATAAACCCAAATGATACCCAACCCGACTTGTCTACAAAAATATACCACAGAAAAGAAAACGCCACCCATGCGCACAATTTAGACTAGCGCCGGATACAAATATGCGGCTCTCTCTGTTGACTCTGTTTGTTTGACATTTTGCATCCTTCCATTTCCATTACTCCAAGAAAGTCAATCAATCAACAGACTTGCAAAGATGTCCAGCCTCATTCTTTAAGTACCGCACGACTGTTGTAGGTATATAAAGAGTCATCGTAATATTCGTACCCTCCATAATGTAGGCGATATCACGGTAAAATATGGCACGCCGTACCGAATTGTACACCTTGTTGGAAAGGGAATTTTTATTGGTTGGGTGGGATGTATGACAACGTGAGTCTGGCATTGAGCTGGGGAGTCAATTAAAGAAGCTCAAGCTTAACAGGGCTCTGATGTGGAGCCATAACAGCGTTATCTCGCCTCTCGCTCGAGGTGGCCAGATCTCGTTTGTGACATGAGCCAAGTAAATAAATAGCCAAATGAGGGCACACAAAAGCGCCAGCCATTTCCCCGGGCACCGATTATGCCAGGGGCATAGGGAAAATTATGCCCACAACAAATTGCTAATGATGAGCCAGTGATGTCTTGTTAAGCGACATTGTTTTCCCTCACATCCCTTTTGTGTCCGCGCCCTGTTCTCCATTTAACAAGAACCGACAAAAAAAAAAAAACACACAACAAAAAGCGGCAGAGCGGATCTGCACCGTTTCCCCTTTCTTCTGCCTCCCTCTTCTCGTTTGCATCCATCCGTTTCTCCATCCTCCTCTTCTCGCCTCCTTTTGCAGTTAATTTGTGTCCGTGCCTGTGTTTTTTCCCATCCCCTCATATGCGCTGCCACTCGGAGGGGCCGATTTGGCACATGAGAACATGCTAGAGAGGGCCCGCTCAGCAGGGAGGGGCCTTTTGATGCAGACCCCCTAGGGAACCATCCACTGAACCAGCAGTATGTATCACAGATGTGACGGCTTTCATCTAACAGTTTAACTTTTCCTAATTAGAGTCCCAAGTCTAATCACACACGAGGCTATGTGATATTTGTGAGGTGGTCGTAGCGCTTGTGGGGGCAGAGCCCATCAGAGATCCAAGCAATGGTGATTGGGAGGGTGGGTGGTTATTTTTTTTATTTTTTTTTATTTTATTTTTGGAAGAAAAAAAGGAGTGTTGCTTGTGCCCCGAGTGGGCTGTGGGCTCACCTGGGCACGGAGGCTCTGAATGCTAAATGGCAGGGGCTCATCTTATTTGCAAAGAAGCTGCCCCTGAATGTAGATGTGCAATTATAAAGCAGGAAAAGGAAAAACGGTTACAAGGGGAAAAAAAAAAAAAAAAAAAAAAACATCTCATAATGAATAAGTCAACTCCAAGCACAAGCAATGGAAATTAGTCCTGGTGTAATAAATTAGCCTGTGCATATATTACATGAGATGAATACCCTCGGGGCCTCATATTTGCCGTTTTGGCTGTTCACCGCAGTGTATTTGAATAAATCAGGAAGTCATTTGCCACAGGACCAAGAATAGACAATTCACCTCGAAACCTTTAGTTCTTAAAAAAATAAAGCCCACTCTGTCATTTGGGTGTGGTCTCCTTTGTCTCATAAAGCCAAACGGGTTATTACGTGCCGCGTCCACAACTCTCTCACAGCCTCTGTGGATTTGCAATCATGGAATATTTCGTATTCTATTTTACACTGATTAGAGCTACCCATTTCTCCTCAGCTATTTTTTCTGGAAGGCTGCGAAACACAATGTGAAATTAGAACCACTGAGCGATGAGCTGGGAGGAAATTTGCATCAAAATAACACAGCGCGCCGTTAACGAACCAAAATCAGATAGCAGCCGAAAAAGACGGCAAATCGCAAATTAGAAAGAATGATGTCAAATGGTATTTTCTCAGTACATTTCTTCAGCTTTTTTTTTTGTTTGTTTTTTGATGCCAAAGCATCACATCGCCAATTGTCTTATCCAGAGTGATCGTTCCTACTTGTCCTTCTGCTCGATTTAAAGCAAGAGCGCCAGAGTCAGTTGAAGGCAGATACTTCAATGGCGAGTGAACTCTCACCTTTATGTGCATCGCTTCCCTCTGAAATGAAAGCCAAGTACAGTCAATAGAAAGCCGTAATGGGTCTTTCTTCAAGTCAAGTGTGGCTATTACGTACTAATTTCCGATGGAGGCTCCTCAGGAACTGAAACGCTTTGGAGGGATTCTGTCACGATCCGCGTTTTGGTTAAATTTGAGTCTTCATCTTCCTTGTGTACCTGTTGTCAAGGTTTCCATCCATATGTTTCGATTTTTTTAAGCGAATTTACTGAAAATACGCGGCGGTCGACTGTAGAGTGTGTGTGTGTATATATATATATATATATATATATATATATATATATATATATATATATATAGTGTTGTTATTATCGTTTTTTGGCTACCGATACCCAGCTTTGCAGTATTGGCCGATACCGATACCATACCGATACTTAATTTTTTGTTTTTCCTCAACATGAAAAAGCTGTCCTGCCATTGGTTCAGAGCATTCAAGTGCCAATAGGATATCTTACATCGGCATGCAGTGAACATGTCACATACCAGCGAATGTCATGCACCAGCAAGACACACGATGCTGCATCCAAAAGCCTTTATTAGCATTGGAATTAATGCTATCGGCATGTTACTTGTGAGTAGTCACCGATACCGATACCACTGTTTTTATGCAGTATCGGCACCTCTGCCGATACCAGTATCGGTATCGGAACAACACTAGTATATATATATATATATATATATTTTTTATAGATATTTTGCTAAATCGTGATTGGTTATGTTTTTTTGGGGGGGGGTTTCAAACTCGAAAAATCCTGATTGTGTAAAGCCTATATAAAATCATTGTTTTTTGGGGGTCAATTTTATGTATAAAAAGTACAAGTGGGTATCGGTAACTACTTGGTATTGGTATTGGTTCCTACTCAAGAGTTGAGTACTCATACTGGTATCGGTCTGGAAAAAAAAGTGGTACGGAACATCCCTACTGTTTATAACGTCTTCTTTAACATCAATACGGGTCGGCCCAGAAACGGTCGTATAGCCCATTAACAAATACAATCGCTTCCGTCATATTTGGTTCTTGTTTTAGCAGCATCACGCCAGGACTGATGCAGACAACAGCCTTTGTTGTTTAATAAAAAAACAAAAAACAAACATGTTTTGGTGAGTTGCTTGACTCCTCTACATAATTAACATTATCAACCAAACCACACTGTTGATGAATAGCATTTTCTTTTCTTTCTTTTTTCTCTTTTTTTTTTTGGAGCCAGGAGGCAGTGATTTAATTATGCAATTAGTGCCGTGCATGATTAAACGGCTTAATTAATAGCTGCAAAATGAGAATTTGGCTAGAGTTGACAATATTTAACTAGCTCACTAGTTTGTGAGGATCTCTAAATAATTGGTCTCCAGTGCTTTTGTTGGGTGTAATGCACTGGTATGATGAGCGTGATGACGGCAAGACAGTTATTGAAAGACTTCAATACCCATCAACAGTTGCCTTCATTTGGCTCTTGTGAAATGTGATTGACTCACTTTCCAGCACGGCGTTCCAACATAATGGCTAATATTCCTTGGAATAACTTGTTAACTAATGAATCCACTCCGTGACTCAATAAATATGAATGCCAAATTTCCTCATAGTGATTAGGGGTGTTGAATTACTCATCTATAGACTAGGAGAGGAAATGATTTAAAAGAAGATTTTAATTGTACCAACACAGTGGTACAAAAGCAAACAATTTTATGTAGAGATTTGTACAATGTTTCACCAAAAAAAAAAAAAACAAAAAAAAAAAAAAATTATGTAACAATATATGTCAATTAAGTCAAATTGGAGATTAAAATAAGTACAAAAGGACAATTTGGATTATCACCCTACATCTTTAATGGTAACTCGCTTCAAAAGGTAACTTATCTACTTTCTTGATTACTTGCTTTGAAAAGTAACTAAGATAGATTACAAGTACTTCAATAGTCACATTTTGCAGGTACCAGATAACAGCTATAAAAATGACACCCGGTTTCGCTACGTCATTGGAAGCGTGCTTTATAACAGTGACATTTAAGAACAAAGTTTGCTTTTATTAAGAATAAAATAAAGACAGCAAACGTTTTGACTTAAAAAAATAGTCTTATCCAGATTCCACTTAAGAACTTTACTACTGTTTTTTAATTATATATATATATATATATATATATATATATATATATATATCGATTTTTTGCAGTCATTCAGGACGATTACGATTTTAATCGATTTTAACCTAATAAATCCAACAAACGTTTACTTACTTAAAGGTTTCATTTATTCAAAAATAATTCCTGTGCAAAATGTTGAGACACCAGTAACGTATGCTGATTCTAGATCAGTTTTAAGGCAAAATGACATCACATAAAAGCATTTGGATGTAACAGAACATAAGAACAACAGCTTTTAATCATCCAGAAGGCAAAATTCGATTTCACAATTTAGCAAATTTTCAACGATTCGATTTTTTAAAATGACGATGTATCGAATTAATTCGATTTATCGCCCAGCCCTAATATATACATACTTGACCCATAAAGAATTATGGGTCACAACCTTTCATAAATCTTGATCAGGTGGGTTAAATGTTTCATTGAGGCATCTTTCCCAAGGATTTTTAGAATTCAAACAACCTTCTCCAAGTTAGTCCTGGCTCATCTGGCGCAGATAGCAAAGAAAACTTCCCATTAGTTCATCTGCATGTCTGTTTACATGACTTGCGCAATGCTAGCAAGGGATACCGATGGGCTCCTCGTTAACTGAGCTTAGCAAAATGTGCGATCGATCGCGTCTATGATCGGTGGTAATTGCAGTACAGTGGCTACACTTCTGAGGGGAAAAAAAGCAAGGCATCTATTTGGAGAGTGGCGTTTATATGTTCAAGTGGACGATGCACCAAACGACCGTTTACGCTCACAATTTAGAGTCTTCAATTAACACACGCATGTTGCTTTATGTGGGAGGAAGCTGGAGTACCGAGAGAAAACACCGCAAGCATGAAGAGAGGAAATGGAAATACAGTATGTGTAAATATTACAACAAAACAAAAAATAGCAGCAGTTTTCTCACAGCTTTTCCCAGAAAAAAATGATTTCACACTTTCCGCCTGCTTTGGAGTAATTACATTTCCGTGGTTCTTACTTTCCTCCAGTGGTTTAGGACTGGATCTCCGATTTTTTCCTCAGGTTGTGGCTTTCGTCGTATTTACTGGATTAGTTCAGCTCTGAGCTCTCTCGCACAAACGCAGCGCACTCGTCTATTTGATTAACAGCCTGCAGAGGAAACGGAAAAAAAGCAAGCCATTTCCAGCTCGTTTCTTTGTTCTTGCAAAAAAAAAAAAGAGAGATACACGGAGATGCCGATTAGCCGGCTAACCCCAACGTTGAGCAACGCGGGCCTTTGTCAATCAGGAACAGTTGGAGCAACTTGTCAATGGAGCTCGTCGGCTCCCGAGTTGAGTAGTGCTTGCTGTGAGTGCGTATTGTTTGCGGCACTTGACACCGGAGCGCGAGGGCTGAAAGAAGCTGCTCACCGCCACTGAGACGCACGCCGTTGTCTTGCGTGCGGAGAACCTGTCAACCAGGACGGAATGTTTTGCTCCGTGTGCCTGCCACCGGCACAACATATCACATATCACTTCATCGAGATTTCCTGTAAAATTGACTTCTTTTTTTTTTTGCTTTATGGAGTGGCACTTTATTAGTCAAGATTTACACAATCTCCAAAGAATGTCGTGTAGGTCAGCGGTGTCTTTTGAATAGTTTAACCCCTGCCGAAGGAAGAGTAAGAGCATTTTGCTGCTTGAACTGCCAGCATCACTGTGTCAAATTATTTCCCACGGATCAATTTAGCAAATGGAATAGTCTATTCATTGACAGCAATATATGGCATTGTGTCACTACATTTACAGTTTTCAGATATTTCTGTTCGCTGAGTGTTATTACAATACAGTGGATATAATTACATTTTTTGAATTATGCTCAGCAGTCACAAATAGGCAAATTATCTTGTGTGCTATGTCAAAATTGTTCATAGAGAATTACTCTTATAGAGTACATAATTATTTGCTTCTCAGTTTAGCGTGCTAAGGTCAACCGTTTATTAACTCATTCACTCGCCGCCATTTTCACATTTCGCAGTCCCGTTCGCTCACGGCTTTTTTACTGGATTTCGACTGATTTTGCAAGGCCCACAGAATATTGTGTTCTGTTGCTATAAAAACATGGAACCCATCAAAAGAAAGATTAAAGTCTCTTCTTTCATCAGGAAAAAAGTAGTATATTTCTATCTGTTTCCGTTTTGCAGCAATTAGCATTAGAAGAGGGCTAAGTTTCATCAGTTTTCACAAATCTATTTAAAATTGTAAGTAATTGAGCTTTTTTTTCTAGATGGCCCTGGTTGATCTCATTTGCTCTGCTGCCACCTTCTGGCCGTTTGTGTAATAACTACCATTTCTGCAACCGTTCTTTACAGTTGAGAGGCTGCATCAAAGCCTTCTGTATGCTCTAGCATAAAAAAAAAAAAACACAAATAAAAAAAACGTATAAATACGTCTTTGGGACACTTAGAACATTAAAAAAAACGTATTTATACGTTATTGGGAGTAAATGAGTTAAATGTGTTTCATTACTATTCATTTACTGTTCCGAAACTGTAAACTGTAAACAAATACACAGAGTTGGTACACTGTCCACCATGACTGTTGCCAACTCTGAAGTCTGTGAGGTCCAGAACCTGATCATATTTCAGACTATCATTTGCATTATGTATGGTTATATGGATTTGTTACAAAAGCCAACCTGATATTTTTTCTGACCTGCCTTTAAATTGGCTCCGAATGGCTCAAAATTGGACTGGTAGAAAAGACTTTTTGCAACTCTTAATGATGTCGCCCAACACAGAAAATGGTAAATGGATGGAAGGATGACACCCTGTCCAATTATTACGATGCAATCTTTTTCCCACTTTGGGATTTAGTTCCACTTTAACATCTTCCTCCATTCTCATCACTGTCCATACCACTCAAACATAAAAAGAACCCAACCAGATGGATTAAAACTTGACATTATAGTGCTCATGAACCTAAAAAAAAAAAAAAAAATTGCTACTACAACGTAACGCGAGTGGTGGCCGGTGAGGGCGCGTTTGCGAGATGGGTGAGCCCGAGTTGCTGTCAGTGTCAGAGCGGCCTGTCTGTCAGCCTGCCATGTTGTGATTGAGACGTCAACCTAATCCATGTTTACGCTGTCCCGTGCGTGTCGAGGCCGAGCCGTTAACCACACAGAATTAGGCCATGTTTGACATCTACTGCAACACGCCACTTGAACCCGTCAGCGGCTTCGGGCTCAAAGAGCAGCAAACAAACAAACAAAAAAAAAAAATAAAAAAAAATAAAAAAGCAAAAATAAAGGAGGCTAAGATGATATGAGAGGTTGTGTATGTGTTTGTTTGGGGTTAGGCAGGTGTACGATGGATTGTAGGGGTGTGAATTGCCTCGTACCTGACGATTCGATCCGTATCACGATTCATAGGTCACGATTCGATTCGATTAATCCCGATATGAATTTACAAGTGGATTGTTACAATTTGTTTTTACTCAAATTTAGAAAATAGCATTCAGCAAACTTGTACATGTACACTGTAAGATTTGTATAAAAAATTATTAGTTATTGATCTCAAACTTCAGTTTTAGAACTGTATTTAACAAACAGGTTGTAACCTTTTTCATGTTAGAACAGCATTGAAATAAAATATTAAGGCTTAATGTTCCATTAATATAACATTCTTCCATGCGTAAGGTGTGAAAGTTAGACGTCTTGTTGAATATTTTTTCATCAAAAATGGATGTTAAAAAATCGATTCGGCTGCCTATTGAATCGATTCGAGAATTGCGTGCTGTAGTATCGCGATATATTACCGAATCGATTTTTTTTTTAACACCCCTAATGGATTGCTATGGGTAAGTACTCGTTGTTGACTATCCACTCTGCCTCTGTCTCTGTCACTCCTCTTTCTCGTCCATCCTCCTTCCATCTCACTTCCTCATTCTCTCTCTCATCCTCTGCTTCCCTCTTTCGTACTTACTTGGAGGAGCCGCCAGTGTTTGCTTCTCCTTATCCGGGTTTCTAATCCGCCACAGGTGAAAGAGTCCACTAAATAGGTGCTGACAAAAAAAAAAAAAAAAGTGGGGAAAAGGGAGAGCAAGAACCATTAGAGCACAGTTTATCGGCAGCGCAATCTGTTATCACTGCTGTCCCTCAGTCCCTCCCTCCCGCCAGCCACGAGCTCCTTCTCTTGTCACAGACCTACCGATTATAGGGCGCGCACACACACACACACACACATCGTATTTGTACACACACTTCCATACATCTGTCAAATGCACATAGAAAAGCTATAACTAGTACACGCGATATCCATTTTACAGTTTCCAACCAGCTATCTTATAATTAGAGATGTTCGATGCTAGTTTTTTATTTATTTTTTTATTTTAGGCCGATACCAGTATGAGTACTCAACTCTTGAGTATTCACAGATACCGATACCAAGTACCACTAGATATCACTCGTACTTTTGATACATGAAATGTCCTCAAATAAAAACAATGACAGTTTAATTTGAAAGAAAGACCGATATATCCCCGTGAAATTATAGTTCGTGATCAATACCTTGAAATAAGGACAGGCATGATATCGATACCTATTATCGATATTCGCCCTTATAATATAAAACTACAAACATCTGACTGTAGACATTTTATACTGTACTACTAATGATGGCTCCTAGCCCCGCCCAAACGTTTTTTTTTCTTCCTTTCAACATAATAATAAGAATAAATAATAACAATAACAAATAATAAAATAAAAATATTACTGTGCTCATACTAAAAGAAACACAATATTATGCTTTTGGACATAACAGTAATGCATGTAAACAACATACAATTTCTAATAACACTTAATATTGAGGCACTTACTTGCTAATGCACGCACACATTGCTCCACATATTGACTTGGTTCACAAGCATATTATGTTCCCCTTTATCTGACCTTACGTGTAGAATTTAAACATAGGAGGGCCAAAACATGCCTTGTGAAAATTAGACTGCACTAGCAACTAGCCACCAGGGGGTGCTAGAACTGCACACATGGAAATCAACCTGACTTTTTAAACAGATGTGCTGCTTTTAATATAGTGACATGATGACAATGATATTGTGGCAGTTTTAATATCATGATGTCACGATGCCATTATAGTTATATCCCTACAAAGTACTTTAGAACATAAGAAGATCGATGTGGGTTGGATTCTGTGATGGCATTTCCAGCGAGAGAAAAAAAAACAACAAATCCTGGTGTGCTTGTTCACTCAGGCTGTCACATTTTGTCCAGACTGTGAAACCTGTTTTTTGTTCTGGACCCACAACAGCAGCAGATTCTGCATGGTGGAAAATTACAAAGTACTAAACATCAATTGAGGAGTATTAAAATTGACTAATCGACTCGTTGACTGGTATGTACAACCCCCTAGTAACAATGATCAAATATTGTGTTTATCAATGCAAATGTGAACATGATTTTTTTTGTTTTAATAAAGTCTTTATGGATGTTTTTAATAGACTTCACTGCATTCTACAGATGTTCCATATGAAATGTGTAGTGACTGTAAATTTTAAATGCTAAAATGCTCATGTAATATTTTTTTTGTTTTGTTTTGAAAAGCCTCATTTGAAAAATGTGTGTAAAATATACTTTCCACAGCTTGGCTGGCACCAGTGCCACTGAGAGTGCGATGAGGAGTGGGGGGAAATTTCAGTTTACCAAAAGGATAAACGTCAGCGGATCAGCTAAATTAGATCCTGTCTGTATTAAGACATCCACTGAAGTGCGCATGGCGGATGTGCTGTGTCGCTTTGGACCCCTGTTCTCAGCTAGACTGCAGTCCAAGGCTAAAATGGAGCTCAGAATTGAAGAGGGAGAATAATCGCTTTCCTAGAGTTCCTTCTAGTGCAGAACAAACCAGTTGAAAAGGGACGGACGGTCTTTGTCTTTTATGCTACAATGTGCAGCTTTTGCGCAACAGCCCAATCATCTACATTACGATGAGCACTGAAATATGACCAAAGTGCCATTTACTGTAGTTCAATACTGTATTTGACATATTTATTTCTTCTTGACTTCTTACGGATATTAATGCTTAATTTAGGCTAAATGAATGACTTTTGGTAGCCTTCCATTATAGTGTACCAAACATTGTGTTATGCGTATACATTTATGAGCCAAACAGTGGCATATTTTATAATTGACCGCAAGAGAGACAGGATAATAATGTTATGTTTTAAACATAGAAGGCCAAAACATCCCTAATGAAAATTAAATTGCACTAATAAACTAGCCACTAGAGTGTGCTAGAACTGCACAAATGCAAATCAACCTGACTTTTTTTTTTTTTTTTTTTTTTAACGGATGTGGTCCTTCTAAATATCAATCAATCAATCAACTTTATTTATATAGCACCTTTTTATACATTCAAAATGCAACTCAAAGTACTGGACATCCATAATACAAGGAAAAAAAAGAAAAAAGAAACGAAAGAAAAGAAAAAAAGAAAAAAAAGGAAAAAGAAAAAAAGAAATATCAAAATATTGTGAACATGACGACGACGATATTGTGACAGTTTTAATATCACGATATTGCCCTTATCGTTACATCCCTAATTCCAGACCCATCTTTTATTTTTTATTTTTTGGTAATTTGAGTTACACAGTGCACTGATCCAATTGTAGCGTTTTGGCAACACTTTTCAAGTCACACTTCTACAGGGCTCACTATTCGCATGCAATGTTGATGTTTTTGTTGTGACATGGTGAAGGTTCTGTAGTTTAAGACAAACATCGTTTCTGAAACATACTGGCTATCAATTTTATGAGACAAAAAAAAACCAACAGAAAATGGACGTATTTTGATATAGCTACTCTGGGTCATTTGTCGCACCCATAAAAAAAAAAAGGTGTGCTATATTCCAATTTGTGATTTCCAAATGTCCTCATTGGTGTTTATGGAGGAGGTATAGAGCTGCACAAAGGCAACAACAAAAGTGGCTGGTACAGAGTGACATTTCTGCCATGTTTTGTCATTTGGACATAATGGCCGTGACCACCGCCGCCATGTTTACATAGTAGAGGGCTCCCGACACCCAGACTGTGACAAATCATAAAAGCTGGGCCTCTGTAGCCAGGCTGCATTTCATTAAACTTTAACTTCCCTTATCGGCTCCAACAGAGGACGGAATAATAAAGGCTGACAGGTATCTAAAGATGTATGTTTGGACTGGCGGACAGGAACAGCATGAGAGCCACAACCAGCTTTGTCACCAAAGAAGGGACATATGTCGCGGGCTATAAAGACTGAGGGCAGATGTTGTTGTTTTTACTGAAGCTGGTAGATGTTGCTGATTGGTCTTTGCACATATGTCCACCATAAATAGTTCCCTTTCGCTAATAATGCTTCCAGCTGAAAATGAAAGGTCGGTGAAATGACTGGTAAGGCTAAGCAAAATGTAAAGTTTATTTATGTAGACTTAGAAAAGAAACAACTGCCTCAATTTAAAAAGGTAACAATTACCATTACGACTCAAGTATTTCCAACTCAAACCTTAGTTGCGTCATTAAATATAACAAGTCTATAAAGCCTAACTCAACTTCTTTAGAGCAGCCAAGGCTTAGGGAAACGGAACTTTTTAAGAGATAGCAAATCACTAGTAAAAAAATATTGACAGGTAATCGAGCCATAATGCGCCATACTCCGTGTAACCTGGAAGTAATCTGTGTTTTTGAGACATTGTCCAATCAATGGCATTTATTGGCTGCTTTAATAATGGGCCTCTCAAACACCAAAAAAAAAAAAAAAAAAAAAGCGACTCTGCAAACGTGTACGCTGGTGGACCTTAGAGATGAAATCGCTTAGCATTTTTTAAATGGGATTTGGTCCATTTTGTTTTAATATTTACATTTACTCTGAATATTTTTCTCTCTTCCCAAGTACCACATGTGCCTAAATTTGAGCCAGTGAAAACCCTGTGTCATCTCAATATGTTTGAATGAGATCATATGCTTCAGCATTCCCACATATGTTATTGTGATTTTTACTCTCCACATTTTATTTGCCGGGTAACAACTCCCACATAATACTTCCAATTTACACTGTTCAAATTTCAACTAGCTGCAAAAATTGACAACTCCCGGGGTATATATCGTCTGATTCCACATTACTTACAGTACTCGCACAATTTAATGTTAAAGACTTTTCCCCATTCATTTTCAATGGGACAGACGTTGAAATTTTTCATAGTATCACTTTTCACACCCACTTCCATACATATAGCTTATCATCATTAATGGTAAAGTGCATTGCCCAGTAACCAGGAGATCATAATTTCATAATTTATCTCTCAATTGAATTCCTAAGCACTCCGCATGCATTCAAATCTTAGCATTCAGCATTCCCACGCAATTTCTCCCGAAATTGCATTTAGTCTAGTTGAATATGGTTTTGTAAACATATGAAGGCAAAACACAACTAAAGTGCGCTTAATTCAGAATGTAATTTTTGATCAAATTAGATTTTTCATATTTTGGACTATGAAGTTTTTTTTTTTTGTTTTTTTTTTTTTTTTTTTTTTTTAGTACAACAAAGAAAAAAAAAATATGTATATTCGGGACTCGGTCATTGACGTGAACGAGAATCTGAAGTGCTAATAATGGCCCCCGAGTTCAGGCGCTAATTTTTTGAGAGAACACTGATCAAAAAACATCACCTTGAATTACATTAGTTAGATACAGTCAAAGCACGAAGGTTGAATTCAAGTATTTAAAAAGTCTTGTGATTACCATGTGCTCATCAAACACAATTGCTGTGGGAAATGCTGAAAATAGATTTAAGGGGACACATTTTTTGGGGGGAATTTTCTTTGAACTGTAGTGAATGAGTTAAAAAAAAAAAAGTAGCTCAGCCTTGGTTGGGTTCTCGTGCCGCGCTTCCACCTCCACTCACACCGAGGCCTCTCTGAAATCCACTCTACACAAAAAGAACCCGAATAAAAGAAAATTGGATCTCAGGCATAAGTTGGATGGGGTTTATATCCATAGGGACAATGCGGCAAGGCCAACAATAAATCAAGTTAAGATCGTGCGAGAAACGCAGTTGATTGATTCCATAGAACCTTGCTCATCAAGGCCACCAGGTTTGAAACAAGGATATTTGGAATGTGAGGAAGAAAGAGGCATTTACGGCAACAAAAAAGCCGCTGAAGCGCCCTTTGTGAGTATCTGAAAGGACCTATCTCCAGCTTGCCAGGCTCTCCCGTCGAGCAGACGAAAGACGACCGTGTAAATAAAAGCTGAGGGTGAGCTCACAACTTCGCCTTGTGCGAATAAAAAAAAAAAAAAAAATGGCCACAATCACAGTGCAGATGCATACACAAATAGTTCATTTCTTTGCAACTCCCGGCGGGTGCTTCGGCATTATTCAGCGCTTGAATGTCAATTTCTTCTCCAGCCTAACTTGAAGCACAAAAATTAATTAATTTTGCTAAAATGATGATATCACTGTCTGTCAACGAGATGGATGGCGTGCTTTACTTTTCGACACACGTAGGACGTGATCAGTGTTTTTTTTTTTTTTTTTAAGTCATGTACGGCTACACGCACGCGATAAGGTCATATGGCCTTCCCGGCGGGTAGTGATGGTCGTCGTGGAGTGTATTAGCCAGCCTGAGGAGCGGACCGAGCGGCTCAGATAGCCTCCTCCTGCAGGCGTGTCAGTCTGGAGTGCTGCTGCCGCCTCCCCCCAGCAGCCATGTCCTGCTAGAGTGAGCCCCTTCACCAAAGCTTTGTCTGAGAAGAGAGTAGCCGAAAGGGCCCTCTGACACGCTGGACAAGACCCTTCAATATACAAGCACCACCTCCACAGCAGCCTCGAAAAACCAACCTTGACTGCACATACACATGCATTCCGCATCCACTCATGCGCGACACCGCATGAGTGCCGATGATGCTTTATCTACTGCTTTTTTTCCCCTTCTTTTTTGTGTGTGTGTGCGATTGTAGCGTTTGCACAGAGTGCTAAGCTCAAACACAAACACGGGGAGTTGCGGCAATGAGCTGCATGCCATCTGCCCCGTTCAACCCCCCCCCCCACCCTTTATCAGGATTTCACTTTCTATTTCCAAGCTCTGCTTTCAATGAGCAGAAAAGAAGCGTTGAATACTATCGGCGCAAGTTTTAAATAGTTCTTTATCTGCACTGTTTTTGATTGTACCACTGGGAATGCGAAATGGCGATGTAATCGATAACGAGCAGGCAAGCACGTGGACGGACGTTCTATTGAAAAAAATGACACGTTTTTTAACCTTTACCCGGCCCCCACATATTTCTGTTTTCAAATTTAAAATCAAAAAAAGATTAGGCCTCGACAGCTGAGCTACTGACTACAAATTTTCCTGAATACAATCAAACATTATGCTCAAGTGAATACGAACAAATAATTGTGCTTTATAATGTTACTGCAAATAATAAACCACCACATATTTCCAGCCCCCACAGATAACTTTACCCCGGCGTAACAAAGCCCGGTGGTGACACACAGTATCTCGACCGACCCGCACGGAAGAAAGGAAAGCAAGGACATGATTACGCGTGTGTGCGTGAGACAACTTAAAGAGGAATGTAGAATAACGTATGGTGTTTTTGTCCTTGTAACCGTGAGGTGGTGACACGTGCGAAATTGGCCCCAGCCTACCCACAAAGAAGGACGGGGGGGGACGCGGCGAGCGGGAGCCGATCCATATTCTTCCAGTTCACCCTGCTTGGCTCGAAGAATCCTCCGATATTGACCTTCAAATTCAGCCCGCATTCACAGCTGATGAAAAGAGATAAGCACTCTAATCTGCCCATCGCCTTCGCACTCCCGTTTATTGACTGACAGACTTATTTTTACTCTGGCCGCACGCTGTCAGCGCACGCCTGTGTGATCCATAAACCTAATAGATGTTTATTTGAAAGGGTCTAATGTGGAAATTGCCGCTAAAGACGCGAATCAATTTTCAAACGCAAGCATAATTGGATATGGCGGGACGCTTATTATTAAAAGTGAAATGTCTTGTCAGGGTCTCTGAGTCATTTCTCCGTCTTCACAATGTTTCCTTTTGTGACATGTTATCGTGCTGTGTGTTTCCCCTCTGTCACTCTGGCAGATTACTGCCATTGAAAAAGAGCTTTAAATCAGTGGGTCGCTGTTTACATCTATTAACTCTTTGACCGCCAAAAACGTTTAATCACGATAAATAAAATCACAACGTATGCCGCCATAAACGTTAAACGATGTCAACTACGTTTTTTTTTGTTTTGTTTTTTTAAATCAATGGGCAGTGCAACATCTAAGTGCAGCGCTGCCTGGTCAATGGGTTGTGGAATCAAAAACACTCACTAACTATTAGTGTTGTTCCAATACTGTTTTTTGGTCCTCGATACCGATACCCAGCTTTGCAGCATCGGCCGATACCGATACCATACCGATACTTGAGTATTTTTTTTTCCTCAACATGAAAAAGCTGTCCTGCTATTGGTTCAGAGCATTCAAGGGCCAATAGGATATCTTAGATCGGCATGCAGTGAACATGTCACATATCGGTGAATGTCGTGCATGTGCAAGACACAAGATGCTGCATCCAAAATCCTATATTAGTGTTGGGATTAATGGTATCGGCATGTTACTTGCGAGTAGTCACCGATACCGATACCACTGTTTTAATGCAGTATCGGCACCTCTGCCGATACCAGTATCGGTATCGGAACAACACTACTAACTATGGCCACCAGATGGCAGCATTGTATCTCTTCAATGGGCTGCCCGTGTATCAAATTACAATGAAAGATGACAAAATCTGATGAAATAGAACGCTTTCAAGGATGACGTGAATGATAACGTTTTGATAACGTGTGGCAGTAAGAGAGTTAATGTACATTTGCAGAATATACAAGGTAGGCCCTAAACCCCTCCCACTGTGGCTCTACATTTGCACGCGACACTGGTAGGCTGGGTGTTACAAGCACTTGACAATAAGTAGGGGAGTAGGAGGGAGTGCTTACTGTGAGCCTCTGCAAAAGGACAGCGATGCCTACATGCGGGTCCGTACCACAATGCTGCCGTGATGGCGATCATGTAGATGCGCGCACGCACGCACACGCGTAGCTCAACAAAGCACAGAAAGATTCACGCAAAAACAAAACATTGGCAACTATAGAGTCGTAAGCCCGTTTGAAAATAAAATCTTATTTATACGTGTCCAAGAACCACCAGGAATATCACTATCTATTTAAATTCCGCCCAAATACCACCTCCAGAAAGCAGTGGACGGGGAGTGCAGGTTGTGGGGGGGGGGGGGGGGGGGGGCAGCGTATTTTATTTGAGTGACATTGTCTAAATTGAGGTTTGACACTCTTCACCACTATAACCTTTATGCAAATGTGAAAACATCTATATATGATGGACAGAATTCAATTAACTGAGATGACAGAAAATAATCTAGTCAACTGAATACATCATGCAGTTGAAAGGTAACATAATCATCCCTGTAGGAAAAGGGTTGGGGGCGGTGGGCGAGCGAAAGCGAGAGAAAGGGAAGGAGAGTGAGAGAGAGAGAGAGAGAGAAGGGGGGGATGGAAGGAGGGCAGAGAGGAGTTGGAAGATAGAGCCCATTTCTCTGACGTCTTATCGAATGGCGCAAGCTCTATTTCTCCAAAGCGGCGCCTTCAGTCCACTAAACTCTTGATCTTAAATGAGAGACCCTGAAAAGACTGTTGCTAAGCAATTAAGGGGGCTTATTGAGCAGCTGATTCCCACCGCTCAGTGTCCATCATTACAATTTGTCTTCACCTCATCGACTCTCGTACTGATGAGCAGCAAGCAGTCAGCACCTAGTGACCATGCACAAGAAAATGGGCTCATCCGGAGAGCCGACCAATCACAACAGCAGGCGCTGGTTTCGCCGTTAAAAAAAAAAACCATTCACTGCCATTGACGGTTAATTGGGAGATGGAATTAAGTTACCTTTATTAATTACGAGCGTCACGATATTAGGAATCTCTTTATGATGCAGTTGGGGTTTTAACATGTGATGACAACACGATCTGCCGGCCATAGATAGGTTTAGCGACACTGTGTTCAGCAGTTGTTTGTATTGATGCCGTTTAAGTCCTAGTATGATGAAACTATGGCGCTACTTACGCCCACTCATACAACAAGTACGGTTTGCACTATTTTGGTGTGGTAACACGGATAGTCTCAATAAAAGAGAAGCTACAATACAATAAATCTAACATTCAGAAGAGTATTCTGCCACCAAATAAATGAATAACACTAGGACTTGTTAATGACACTTCAATGACAAATGATATGTGTCTGTGATAATTTTAACGGCTGCGGTTAAATTTGTGAATGTTGAGCGTGTGCGTGCGTGTGTGTGTGTGTGGGTAAGCGGAACTTAAACACACAACAACCCCTCCGCCTTCCGCAGAGTTCAATTTGGTGTTTTCACATGTCTCAATTAAAAAGATTCTGCAGTAAAATAAATATTGCAACAGTATTTTGCCACAGAAATAATTTTTTTTATTTTTTATTATTACTTATTTTGGCCGTGTTACAATTTGCAAACAGATAAATTTTCAAATGCTGAACCACGAATAAGTGGAGGTCCACTGTAGTGGAAAACATATTTTCCAAAGTGGTCTTAATGTCGCAACCACTTCATTAAGAGCTGTATCACACATTCTGCCTTTAGGCAATGCTAAATTTAGATTAAAACAGTGGTGAAGCGCATCTCACAGTATGGAACTATGTTACACCACAACAACAATAAAAAAATAAAAAAGTCTACAATTATAATAACATTTCATTCCATGATGGGATATATGAAGATACAATCTGATTGGCTTGATTGTGATGGGATGATAATTTGCATTTTATGCAAAATTGGTGATCGACTGTAATGTCTTAATTTGCCCGATCGATCAACGTCATTAATCAGCTCAGCGAAATAAGACATTACATATTATATTTAATATTTATCAACATTTTGTTTGAAGATATTTTCTTCCCATGCATTTCAATTGGCATTGGTTATACATGGGTTTTCGCTATTCGTGGGCTGAGCCAGTCCCTATCCCCCACAAATGACTGTAGAATTAAAGTAAAAGTAAAAAAAAGTAAAAGGTTTTTTTAAATACTTAATTAGCTCCCACAATCTGATCAAATCGTGATCTCTTTTTTTTTTTTTTTTTTTAATTTTTTGATCATTGATTGGTGATCGGCTGAAAAATCCTGATTGTGTAGTAATTGTAATGTATATATATATATATATATATATATATATATATATATATATATATATATATATATATATAGGCATATTTCTGCCCTGTGGAGTCAACTTACTAATACGGTATTTGAATTTGGCTTTGAAACGTGTGCAGAATTACTTTTGGTTTCTCCAACCAGTGTCAAGCAAGTAGAACTGAAAATAAAATCACTTATAGTCCATGTTTGTCCACCTTGTCGCCAGTAAATTCAAGAAGCTTAGATACATGATGTGAAATCGGTTATTTTGAATGAAAGGCAACAGTGTAAAGAGGCAGGCAGAGAAAAAGTGAGCCAAAACAAGCAGCAGGCGCCCTCACAAAAGCCACAAGCGTTTTAGAGGGACTGGCCAGATGGGGGCAACCTTAACCAAGTTATGATAGCTTCCCACAGTAGTGTTTTTTGTTTTTTTTTAAAGGGAATTGCAGTAGATTTGTGCTGCTTATATAGTTTAATTTAATTTGAATAATTTAACAATGTATAAGATTTATTTGCATTATTTAATTTTACATTTTATTTTTTTTCTTTATGTTATGTAAAAATATTTCTGACGTAAATTCACAAGCTCTAATATGGCTTTCTAGGCATTTGTTTGCTCACGCCTGTGACTGGGTTTGATGTTATTTATGACACTAGATGTCGCTGCACTCCAGCTGGTCATGAAGTGGCAACTTGACAAAAACTTTAAAAAGTTAAATGTTAAGTTTGAAGTATAAAACAATTATGTAACAAGATGATAAAAATCTAATAGCTCACTGTGAATCACTCTGCAAGTTCAATAATATTAAATAGATCATTACTGCATAAATATGCATTAGTGTTTGTTTTTTTTTTTTAATGAATTCTCTTTGTCAAATCAAATCTGAGCTAAAAACTGTATAAGACTGCTCATTTCATCCAATTAGTGTTCCTAAAACACTACACTCCTAATGGATGGTTAAGTGACTCCTCACTAGATCTCTTACAAATAACATAAGTTCCATTAGCCCCCAAAATAGCTGCAGCATATTAATTAAATATAGCCTTCATACAATCCCACTGTAAGCAATTTAAAGTGTGGCTACACTGGAAGCTTGCGTGAGGTTACTCGCGCTTTTAGCGGTTACACCCTCTGCATTGACTGCTAATTAACATCTTTAAAATGAAGTACATTTGCTCTGCGATAATCATTCTCTAATTCACTAACGGCTTCAGCCTTTCAAACACTGGACAGTAATCAACAGGCCTAAACACTGCATAATCAGTAATTAGGATAAACCGAAAGAAAAATTGCGTGTGCACACAATATATGTATTGTAAATAAATGGTAAGTTGGCATCCAATTGAAATAGTACCCCAGAACATATACATATATATATATACATATATATATATATATATATATATACGTATATACATATATATATATATATATATATATATATATATATATATATATATATACGTATATATATACATATATATATATATATACGTATATATATATACGTATATATATATATATATACGTATATATATATATATATATATATATATATATATATATATATATATATATATATATATATATATTAGGGGTGTTAAAAAAATCGATTCGGCGATATATCGCAATACTACATTGCGCGATTCTCAAATCGATAAAAAAAAAATCGTTTTTTTTTTTTTTTTAAGAGCTCAGAATTGTTCATTCGGTAGTCTTACCGATTCAACGTCTTATCATCATTGCCTTTTTTTTTTTGTGTGTGTGTGTGTGAATCGATTTTTAAACTTCCATTTAAATGGAAAAATATTCAACAAAACGTCTGACTTCGGGTTAGGATTCACACCGTGAGCATGGAAGAATGTTATATGAACGGAACATTAAGCCTTAATATTTTATTTTAATGCTGTTCAAACATGAAACAGATTACAACCTCTATAAGACTGAAATTTCAGATCAATAAATAATACATTTTCATATAAATCTTACACTCTACAAGCGTACTGATTAGTATTTTCTAAATTTGAATGAAAAAAAATCGCAACAATCGACTTATAAATTCGTTAATTAATCGGTATCGAATCGAATCGTGACCTGTGAATCGTGATACGAATCGAATCGTCAGGTACGAGGCAATTCACACCCCTAATATATATATATATATACACATCGCGCGATGTAGTATCGTATATATTGCCGAATCGTTTTTTTAACACCCCTAATATATATATATATATATATATATATATATATATATATATATATATATGTATACACACACACACACACACACACACATATTCTGGGGTACTATTTCAATTGGATGCCAACTTACCATCCATCCACTTTCTTGCTTTTACAGGGTGTCCCCCTTAGGGTCTCAGAGTGAGCTGATGCCTATCCCAGCTAACTTTGGGGAAGAGGTGGGGTCCACCCAGCCAATCAACACCAGACAAACAGCCATTCACATTCACACCAACACATATGGACAATTTAGTGACCATGAATGTTTTTGGAAGCTGGGAGGCAGCTGGAGTACCCAGAGAAAACCCCACACAAACCCCGGACATCAATTTGGAAGGCAGACATGCTTGTATGCAAACCTTTAGTTTGCATGCAAAAAATTTCCTGCTTTTTCTTTTTCTGGAGTTTAGCTCATGTAAAATGGCAAAATGTAGGCATGTCCCAGAGGCTCCACTTTTACACTATGGAAAATGTTCTGACCCCGTCTGGTATAATGAGGGAGGTGCAGATTGGCAGTACTCCAACACTGACTGAATCCCTCCTTATCCTGGGAAACCCATTCTTGACTCACTCCTGTTTCTCTGGCACATTTGGGGAAGGGGTGAAAACATGAATGAACTTTTTATTCCTTTATTTTTATGACTCTGCAAGGTCACCTCAATCTACATTTGACTGCATGGACCCATTGAAACAAATTACATTTATGGCACAATAAAGAACCCTTGTTAATTTTCTTTCTGTTAATTTGCAAGTGAACGAAATATAAAGCAGCAGAAACATTTTCAAGATAGCAAAAAAATAATAAGAATAACAATTAAATAAAAACACTTTCCACAGCCTCAATTGTCTCTCTCAATTGTATGTCAAAATTAACCATGCAAATTAAGGCTGTTGAATCGGAAAATGCGAGTCTCAAGCTTCATGGCGCAGTCATTTGAATATTTTCCATGCTTTTGGAAGGTAACTGTTTGATATTATTAATTATTCCTACAAAAGTATTTTCTTGTTATAACACAGACGACTTTGAGTATGGAACAGTAAACATGCCAGTAACTTGATTGAAAGAACACTAATAATCCCCAAACTCTTTGGGGGTTCAAATATATATTGTTAACATCACATGACTTCTGTCCCGGCGGCCTTTGGTCCGGCCACATTCACATTAGGGGAAGATCACACAGCAAGCAGTTGTGCAGACCTCTGCTGCACTAACTGTTGTCAGGTGACTCTCTTTTCAGTATGAGCGGCGACAGATCCCAGCGGGGAGTGTGGCTGATTGCTAACCACGCACACAACAATGGCGCCTGTGAACCCACTGCTTTAACGGCTGCCCTGGCTTTGATGCGACATCTAATTGGCCAAGATGAACTGTTGCTGTGGCAGCTTGGAACTCTGCGCCACTGTACAGCGGTCCACACAGTCAACTGTGTGCATTTAATTAGGGCCGCTCTGGCTATTGTTGGCGTATGCGAGTCCACATAGATACTGCATCTATATGTACATTTAATTCAAATTTCAACCATATCTGTGTATTGCTTGCATGCATCTTCATCATATTTGTGTACGGCCATCAAACCAATAAACTACTTCAACTTTATTGCCCTATAAGGCACGATTGGGTTGATGCTGGTCAAATTCAAGATGGAGAGGGTTTCATTGCTAGCTGCTTTATCTCGACACTGTAACCGAAGGTATCCTTGACTAGCTTGGACAATGGCAACGGTCACACTTGAGCGGGGGGGGGGGGGGGGGGGGGGGGGGGGGGGGGAAGCGTGAAAGGTGCCACAGCGGTTTGTTTTCACAGACCCTTCACTTCTCAGCATTTGCTGATGGGTCTGAGCTGCATGTGAGTGCTGCTTTGTTTAACTTCCTCCAGTGCTGGGTGGAGAAAAAAAAACAAAAAAAAACTGCAGCGCCTCGTAATGGGCATGCAAACAGCAGGACGCACGAGAGAGAAACGTTTTCCCCATTGCTAATTGCGAAGAGTGATGACTGTCAGTAGTCTTTAAATTAGGAGAGGTACACAGTAAATTATGTATAGTAAATTTGACTCCATTTAGAATGGGACCAAATAGACTAAATTTTAGAGTAATATTTCCACTTGGGAGAGTAAAATAAATAATTTGAAAAAATAAAAATAAAAGTCACTCAAGGGTAACACAACTTCGATCTACTCCCTGAGCCATGCAGCTCCTGTTGTGTGTTAGTATATCGCTCACATTAGCTGGAATCTTCGTAACTCCAGAAGTCCAAAAACGATGATTTTGGTCTCCTCTTGGATGCAAGCAAACAGTTGGACGAGCATAGCTCACCTGACCGTAGTCTAGATGACTGAGCTGCTATATGCTTCGGACTTAAATGAGCGCTGACACATTCGAATCTGGCGCACACATGAATGTTTCACTATTCGTGCGTACCTGCACACCACTTATGCGCACCCCTGCATAAAAAAAAAAAAAAAAAAGCCTCACAAAGCAAATCAAAGCAAATAAAAGACAAGCGTTAATCCTTTGAGTTCTTGAGGAGTGTAGCGATATTTCTGATATGCTGATTCTTGTGTGACGTCATGGTGGGGGGTTCAAAGTCCAGAGTTTTGCGGGACTTAAGACTGAATTGAAAAAAAGTGTAATTCCAAATGGCTTCAGAAACATTCAAACTTCGGATTTTGGCCGTATTAACCTCAAATTAGTAAATGAAAGCACCATGAAAAATAAAAAATAAAAAATACTAGAACTGAGACTTTACACCTTTTAAAAATATATAACTATATAAATAGATATAGCCTGTCAAGGACGGGCAATTTGAAAAGATGTGCTACTTTGTTCATTTGCATAAATTTGAAGAAACACGACAGCGTATCATGTGTCTCGGCTCGCATTGAGCTCACCAATGCACACTGACTGGTAATGACAAATTACGATCTGTATGGGTTGCAGAGAATCCACTCTCCATGCAATATGCAGCCCTGAAGCAGGGGAAGAGAAATTGTTGCGCCAAGTACCACAAAAACAGATTGCGAATTAGCTGCACGGGACGCCCCCTAAACCCCCTGTTTTATTCATGAGCATGAAGGCTATCAGAGCATAAGAAACCCCTGTGGTCTTGCCTGCTACATTGCATCAAGGTTGCATGCCGCAAGTGGAAGGTTGCAGGGTTTTTTTGTTTTTTTTTTTTGCCTATGCCAGATTAATGCTGCTGTCATTTACTGACAGTATACAAACATTGTGACAGGTCAGGCCAGCAGCCATTTTGCAAACTTTTAATATATATTTTTTATTATGGATTACTTTCTAAAATGTTTTTTAGGGGTTCATGAGGGAAACGATTTGGTATAGGAAGGTGGCAATTTCACCTGAGTTGAGGAAATGCATTATTGTCCATAATGCACTGGAAATTGAAACTGGAACTCTTAAAGGAGAGTTATATGCTGGAGTCTGAGGTCTGGGGAAATGGTGGTCACCACAGGGGGTGCAATGGATTACAGCCAAGTGAGACGAAGGTGAAGAGGCCAAATCTTCCGTAATCGCAAAGGAGTGTGAGAGAGAAGATGCACTTTCAAGTCACTAATGTATTTTGAAGTCTTGTTATTATTCTACCTGTTATACTAAACAATGTACAATTTTACTGCACCAATTTGAAATGAAGTAACAGATATTACAGTGTTGTGTTACATATTAGAATTTGTTTGTTTGATTATTGAACATATAAACAAGTAGCAGAAAAGAAGAAAAAAAAACCTTATACAATCATTAGTCACAGTTTACAAAGGGAGTAGGCAGAAGTTGAAAACTTATCTAGTCCTCCCACTTCTTTTTTTATGTTTTGACTTATTTCATTATTCATACAATAATAGGTTAAAATATTTGAATGAAAGAAAAAAAATGTGTAATCCTCCTGCTCGTGTATACAACTGCACTTTGACATGTGCGCACATTTGCCAATAGCATACATACATGACATTCATAGGCATACAACATAATTATAAATCCTCATACTTACATATGCAATTTTCATTATACTCATACTGAATTTACATATGGAAAGCTAAGTACAATATGCATTAGATAAGCAAAGGTATCGTAGCCCCTAACAAGTTGATAATTTGAAATGTAAATGCAGTATTCTTTGAAAAAGAATTAGGATATTGCATAGTAAATAGTACTTTCAACGTTAATTAATCACCCAAAAAATTGTCATGTAAAAATTATGCATGTATTAACACAGATTAATCACAGGTTGTGTTTGAGCAATGAACATAACTAAATGCATTCAAGTAAAGAATTGAATAAATGTTTATGAATGACATTCAGAATATTTGTTCATGTCAAAATATTGGAGTCATTTTTTTTAAATCTATTTTAAATTATGCAAGTAATTATCTGATAAGATAAAGGGGGAGGATGAGAGCGTGCAGTGCATCAAAAAAAAATGTTGAAGATGTCCTCATAACATTAAATATCGAAAAAATGAACACATAGTTGGTGCTTTTCAAATTTGGTGGTCAAAAAAAAATTATCATTTGACAGCTCTAATAATAAACAAGAAAAAAAATGTCTGGTTGAATCGGTCTAAAAGACATTGATTAATTGGGAAAAGAATCATGTTCACAAATTGTAATACAGGCTGCATGGCAAGCATCTTTGGCACATGGAACTATTGTTCGTCCTTTCCTCACATGAAAGCTAATCAGTGTTTGTAAAACCAGAGCCACATTGTCTATTTACTTGCTTAGTGTGGTTGCCAGAATACCCTAATTGCCCACTTTGATTTTAGCAACTTAGTATCTCATCATTATTGAGGCACATGAGTTCTAATGAGTGGAATTGTTATCTGAAAGATCGCACTTTTTTTTCCACCACTGCGAAAGCACATTAGATCCAGACAGCTCATTTCCATTCCCCCTGTCATCTCTCTAGAAATGACGTGCAGTGCTTGAAACTGTTTATTTCCAAATTCAGACCTCCTCCGCGGCAGCCATCGGCTTCAATTACCAGGTTTTTTTTTTTTTTTTTTTTTTCCCTGAGCGAAGCCATCATGCAGCCTGACACTGAGGTCCAACCTAATTCCCACCTTCTCCAAAGTCAAGAGCATAATGTGCAGATAAAAAAGGTGGAAAATAGCTTGCCGCTCATTAGCATGCAGTGCCTGCCTGTTCATTTGCTTGCTGCGAATGAAAGTTCTGACACTCAGCGCCTTGTGCAATGTGAGAACAGTCCTCTTCAGACTGCCTCGTGTCCTTACTGCGGCGGAAAGGTCATCGGCAGAGGTGTGCGCTCACCAACCGGGCTCGCTGCTCTTCTCTGTCCCACCGGGGGAGAAGGGTTAGTTGAGGGTATTGATTCAGGGAGAACCTCATTACCTGCTGAATCAACATATTATTGCCGTGTTTCACCCAGACGAATTGTTTACAAGTGTCTTTAGCGCGGGCAAAAGCTTGCCCTCATGGACCATGACTGCATTCATTAGAGCCTGACCTGGGTGATTACGCGTTATCCGATATGCTGCTTGCTGGCTTGGCCCAGTGAGCAGGGCCAGTGGCCTGCATTGGCCTGTGCCCATTACAATCTCTCTCTTTTTTTTTCTCTCTCTCCCCCACCATCACTTCGTCTCTCCGCCCGTGCTCCCTATGAATGTCTCCATTAGCCTGCCGATGTGTAAATTGTTTTCACCTGCACTGCAGGCAGATGGGGAGCAGTGTCTCTGTCGTGATTTCCTATGCATGAGCTGTCTAATCAGTCCAAGAGTAACACGATTCCCTTGCTCCTTGTTGGAAAAAAAAAAGAAAAAAAAAAGAAAAAAAAAAGGTGAGCTTGTGCGAGCATGCACACATACATAACCTCATCACTCACATTCTGCAATCAATATGCACGATGCGCTGTGGGGATATTGGTGCGGCGGTGGTGGCGACAGGGTTCATTATATGAGTTCGCCTTACAACACTGTGATGGCTTAATACAGAGGAGAGAGCCTGGGCCTGAGCGGATCCTTGCCTCTACCCTTTCCATTTTCATTTCAAATTGAAGGATAATTTGACCTGCAAGACTAAACCCACATAAGCGCAATGACATCCAGCAGACGCGTCAACCCAGTGTGACCCTTGGAAGAGACGGGAGAGGATGCCCCTCACGCAAACAAACAAAACATCCCCTGATGCCTTAATATGGATGTGATGTGCCCTGTATGCCTTTCTTTAAGGATGGGGTCAAATGAGCCATCCAGGCCCTTTGGGTGCAGGGAAAGGTGCTCATATAATGATGTGTTTATCCTTGGCTCCATGTACTCAACAAAAATAAAATAAATAAGACGTTGGGTGTATTTTTTTTTTTTCTTCATTTCAAGAAGTGCTGTCACCGAGTGCTATATTTTACAAGTATGTTAAACACACTTTTTTTTTTTTTACTTTTTTACAGTATTGCCAATCGTTAAAGGTCACTACATTCCAACTCATCACAATTGCATGTTTCTGGGACCCTTGAGTCTTTTGTGAAGTCAAAAGAAGACACGGTCTGGTTTTCAGTTGTCGTTCTAGTAGTCAAATACCGTATTTTCCGCACTAAAAGGCACACTGCATTATAAGGCGCACCTTCAATGAATGACATATTTTAAAACTTTTTCCATATATAAGGCGCTACAGAAGAGGCTGGGGTTATGTTATGCATCCATTAGATGGTGCTGCGCTAAAGGGAATGTCAACAAAACAGTCAGATAGGTCAGTCAAACTTTATTAATAGATTATAAACCAGCTTTCTGACAACTCCATTCACTCCCAAAATGAATAAACAGCGGTTTTATTATTTTCTCTGAGGTAAAGTATTGGTATTAGCTTCTTCTGCGCATGCGCGTCACCGATCGTGCAGGGTCACCGATAGCGTCTTGACTGTTGCGGCTCAATATTGATCCATATTATAAGGCGCATGGTCAGCTTTTGAAAAAATTGAAGGCTTTTAGGTGCGCCTTATAGTTCGGAAAATATGGTATATTTGATGGGGTTGAAATCAGGACTTGGGATGTATAAATAACTTGTTAAATAAATGCTTGCTAAGAATCATGTCAATTGGGTGGAATTACTTGTTGACTGATCAGGACTTCATGAAATGGTCTGTAACGGTGCTTTTCCACCGTACAGGTTCCACACCGAAGCGGCATTTTTTTTGTCCCGGGATTTTGGGACTCTTTCAGGGCCGAGCGGTGCCGTTGTAACTCCATTTTCTTGACCACGTATTCCTCACAAGGGTCGTGGGGTAATAAGTATGTTGTATAAAATGTCATGAAATATGTACTAATTCTACAATTAAACTGTTAACTAGCCCTATTGTCTTTTTCTTAGCTAACAACCAAAAAAAGCACTAATGAAACTACATCAGCTTCAACCCATTCAACTGTGAGCTTTCTTTTCCATGAAATTATAAAGAGGATTTGTTGCAGCTTTTCATCCACTCGATACCACTTAACTAATTGCTTTCCTCTCATAGTCCAAAATGTCATTAAACATAGACACACGAATAAACTACAGTATAGGGACAACGGATACTCAGTCACAAAAATAAAACACTATAACATTTTGCAGCCCTTTTTAAACTTGACCAAGCTTGTTTTTGAACAGATACCACTAATAGCATTACTGTATCTGTTTTAATAAATGTAAAAAAAAAATTTTTAGGGGTGAAAAAAATAGACGTGCCAACTACAAGTGCCTACTTTGTGGAGTAATTCACATATGAAGTAAAATCTGTTTTGCTCGAGAAACAATAAGTGAGAATTAAATTAATACAATCAAATCTGAGCGTGTTCATGCTAGTGTGAAAAAATACAGTATGAACAGTTAGACTCTAGGGAACACTATAGCAAAAGAATATGTTCAAACCACTTCAATAAACAATATTCATTTCACTGAAAACTGTCCACAATGGGTAACTTTTGCATGTTTTACTTCTACAGTAGATAAACACTCAGCATTTTCAATCACTCCCAATAATGCCTCAATGTAGACATGTAGGCTCTGCACTGCAATGAAAATGAGACATGGAAGAACAGCCATGCTGAAACCGGAGAGTTGCGCCAACTATTTCTAACACAAGAGGGCAAGAAGAAAAGGGATGGCTTCAAAATGATAATTTGGCATTTGTGTAAGCTGTTTATCAAATTATTAACTGCACAGATGTTTCTGACTAGCTAGGGGCTGAACGTGGGCTCTGCCAGCCACGCGAACAAAGGTCTGGAGGATTCACAAGAGATGCGCACTGAATATCAATTTAATTTACTAGCTGTTAATTCTTATTCAAATTGTGACCTCTGTTTGGGCATATCGATGTCCATACACATGCAACCTCTGTCATAAGAGAAGAAGCAGAGGAATTGTGTGTCCAAAATTAAAAAATAAGCAGTATATTTTTGTTATAGTGGATCATTGTAAAAACAAACAAGAAATTATTAGAATTACGGTATTAAAATGCATGTGTGTGTATGAACACAATAAAATACTCTATATAAATACATACTAAAATTGTTTCCGCAACTTGATTTAGTTGTATTATTGAAAAGCAAATTAGTTTGTTGCTTGATGGCAGATTATTTGTTAAAAAAAAAATAATAATAATCAAACACCCTGCTATGGGTGCTGAGTCTGGCGTCTTGCAGTGTAAGGTGTTGATTTGTCTGACAATTCAGCACGTGTTCTTAACATCTAAAATGATCATTTTAGTCAGTGATAAAATGATTACTGTTCAGTGTTGACTCTAAATTATTTCGAGTTATTTTATTATTATTATTATTATTATTATTATTAGAAAATTATTTTTTATTATTTTTATTTTATTTATTTATTAATTTATGTATTTTATTTTATTTTTATTTTTGTATTTATTTATTTTATTTTATTATTATACTCTTTATTTATTATTTTTTATTATTAATTTAGTCTTCATTTATAATATCTACTTGACACATTCTTTGGTACTAAGGGATAAATAATGGGCTGCAAATAAAAACATGCCAAAGATGACAAATAATGATGAGGTTTGAGCCTTACCAGTTCATCTTCGGGGATTTTCTGCCTGAAAGAAAGAGAAATGAATATTACACCATAGCTTGTTCTCACTAACATGGCATAGAGAGGAAAATATTGTAATGCAATTTAAGAAAACAATATTTAATGGGTTTCAGAAAAAACAAATGTATATGTGCAATTATGTGTATACACATTTCACCACACACATAATCAAGCTCCTCCCATGGCCACTCAATCCCCAGACCTCAACCCCATTGAAGATCTGTGGAGGGGGCTAAAGAGAAGAGTGCAGAGGAGAGGACCCCGCATAAAGAAATTGTGCAAAGAGGAATGGTCGAGTATGCCTCTTTCTGTATTTATCCAAATTATTGTGACAAATCATTAACATGATGAGTATCTTCTCAAAATAACATATTATTACTTAGGGTAGTTTGAACAATTTTGGACAATTCTGAATGTGGCATTGTGGCCCTAAACTTTTTTTTTTTTTTTTACATTATTTAATTACCATAAACATTTGTCGGACAGCATACAAGCAAATGTACCTCCAGCAAATGTATTAAACACTACTGAGCTCAGCTGGAATAGCAATGTTGCAAGTCCAATTTTCTTCACGGCCTCCAAAGTGTCACCTTCCACCTCTCAACAGCACAAACAAAAAGCCCTGCAACAATATCAATTATACATGCAGGAGGCAAACAAGGGCTTTTATTTCACAACAAATAGCCTCTGAGAGGGACACTGAATCTGGCAGATTAGCATTAGAAAAGGACAACAAAACTCCCCAATTCAACAGCTAAAGAGCAATTTGATTGTACTGAAATTGGTGAATTTGCTTGATTAGGGTTTGCAACTTGGAGGAGCTGTCAGATTCCGAATCCCAGGAATGCGTGAGTAAATGACACACAGCTGCGTTTAAAATGCAACATTGGGACAGCTGTCAACGATGAACTTTGATAATGTAAGATGAGATGACGTGATGATTCTGTAATCATGCAAGCTAAGAAAACATCTTTCTCTGATAGAGAAGGAAGCTTATCAAATTAATAGTGTACTTTGATATTTTGGTATTTAGATCAGACAGTTTGTTGAATGAAAATGAGGTGGCACTTCACAACAAAAATCACATAAACTACTTTGCTTGATATACTTGCATTACAATTTAGGACTTATAACAAGGGGGAAAAAAAAGTTTTTCTGTTTTGCAGTATGCATACATTATACCCTGCTGCTTGTGGGGAAAAAACAAAACAAAACTGTCTACTTGCCGTTTTCTGTGCGGTTACACAATATTGTTTAAAGCAAACATAGTAAAGTGACGACCCACGGGCCACATCGGGTGTGGAATATTGCAATATCAATATTATTGCAAATTAACATGTACGAATTGCAATACAGTACTTGAAGAAATGACAATTTTATTATCTAATGAAAAAATACGCAGGCTTAACGTATTCTTCATCACATCAATGTTGTAACCTAGGCCATAGCTCGTCATTTCTAGTCATTTCTTACTGTACTGTATTTTTAAGCATACAGCCTTGTTTGAATGTCTCAGCGTTTGTGTTTGTGTCTTATCAAGGTTTAAGAAGTTAGAACATGTCAGAACCACGGTGGAACACTGATTAACACGTCTGCCTCATAGTTTTGAAGTTGCAGGGTTCGATTCCGGCTGCGGCCTTCATCTGTGGAGTTTGCATGTTCTCACCGTGACTGCGTGGGTTCACTCCAGCAATGAAATGTATCCAAAAATGCTGACAAAACACCGATATGTGTTTGAGTATGCGGGTGTCCACTGTCGTGGAGGAAACTTTTTTTTTTAAACTAATCTCCCATCTCCCTGTGTTCTACACTTTGGAACTCACTGCATAGAGTATTGAAAACAAATCCTACAGAAATTGCAATGCCCCTCAGAATGGTATTTACTTTTCTCCTTCAAGGGTGTCTACACTCAGTCTTAAGTAGAACAGACAAAAAAAAAAAAAAGATATTATTTCCAAATGCCTAATCATCCAAAGTCAAACATATTTCATTCTTTTCATTCAAAAATTAAGATTTTAGTCAAATGTGCAGAGTCAAAAATTCACAATATACCTAAATGTAAACTAGAGTACATTGCAGATAAGTAAATGTGTTTTGGTACAGAAAAGAAAATAACTTTTGTTTCCTTACCTAAACCGAGTACTTGTCAACTTGTCACACAGCCATTCATTCAATCCTCACGCCTGTCCTCCGGCTAGCCTCACGTGATCTCCATGTTTATGGCGAAGGGCTTCTGGGAAGTGGTGCTCATGGCAACCATTGTAAATATTAGCGTCGCTCCTCTTGCTAGTCGCGGCTCTGCCTCAGCGGCAAAGGAGAGGAAAATAGCCATTATGGCTCGGGCGGGGGACAAATATGTAGCGAGGGTAACGTCCATTCAACAGAACATCCATCAACGGTAAGAACGCTTTCGCGTTTTTATGACATCGCCTGTTGGACTCCGACAGATTAGCTATGTAGCTAGCTAGCTAGCTATCTAGCTAGCCGCTAAAATAGCACTGGCATACTCAAACTGGCGTCGAATTATACATTTTTTACATTTGGGGATTCATAGAATTGTTATGTCGCGCAACCTTTGGCACAGATTGTGGCTCAATACGCTGAATGTACATTTGGCAAAGTCTTCTGTCCAGATGAGAATAATTCCTCTGACGGATGACACTATGTATGTGTGTGTATTTGTGCGACTGTGCGTCCTTGTGTGCGCGCGTGTGCTTGCAGAGAAAACCAGAGGTTGCAGTTGGAAAGGGAGCTGTTTGTTTACGCCAGACCTCACAAACGAACGATGTAAGCTATAATGGGGTTTTGAAATATTTTGGCAGTCTACAATTTCCATTTTCCGCAATACTAGTCATTAATAATGTCTTATTTTTGGAAATATATATGTAAAATATGTATCCACACACTGGTGCATGTACTGTTAACTAAACTGTTATCATAGAAAAGTGAATAATAAGACGCTAGGTGCCGGCTCAAGTTTGGTAGAAAATACCATTTGCATTTAGAACATCTTGTGCTTAACCTTGTTTCCCCCCCCCCCAAGTCTTGCTCTTATTTTTGACAAGAATCCTTGATAATAATTTCGTTGGAATAATAGCTCTCCTGTGCCTCCAGTTCTCAGATAAAAGGTTCCAAACTGCACCGTTATCTCAAGCAAATCTGTGTCAGAGAGGCACAAGCGAAAATGAGAAACCTTGAGCTTTTGAGAGATGTGGAGTGCCTTCAAATTAGCATGGAACAATACAATCCTAACCTTTTTGCTTTGCAACAACAAAAGGTAAGCACACACAGACACACGCAACACATTTTTGTCAAAAAAAACAACAACAAAAAAAACATTTGATCAATCTTTAGATTTAGTCATTTAAAAAAAAAATGACGTTCAGCATTTGCTGTTTTTAATGCTTTACGTTAAGAAATGTCTTTTAAAACAATGATCATCATAATCACTATACATTTATACATTTTGTGCTTTATTTCTTGCATTTGTAAGTAAGTTTTAAAGAAGCCCATTTTTTTTTCTCCTGTCATATTGTCAACATAAAAACAATTTCACACACAATAGCCTTTGTGTCATTTTAAGAGGGAGTTGTAATATTTGCACCATTATTTGCACCAGCAATGTGATAGTAAACACTCAAAATGTGCAATTTATCACAACAACCAAATGAACAGGGGGAAAACAATGAGCCAGTCAGATTATTGCTTAAAACTCAACAACAGTGCTCGACAATTTAATATCAAATTAACAAAATTGGCTAATTATGACTCAGAGAGTTAATTGGCCAATATAGAGGCTGTGAAGTGCTCCAGAGGTTTAGTCCTTCTCTCGCCTCAAGCAGTTGGTTTATTTCCTCTTGATGTTTTATAATCACCACATTTGTTATTTGGTATGCACTTTGTTTTGTTTTAGCAGATTCCTTCCACAAATACAAAATGTTGTTTTGTCTGAAAGTCCGTCTTAAATCTGACAATAGAAATGTTGTTGAAGTTGGTACTATCTCTCTGTCTGTCTCTTATAGGCTGAATTCGCAGATCAAATTTACAGATTTATGGAAGAAATGAAGGCAACAGGGAACACAAAGGTATAATTAATTTTGCAACATGTCATTCTCACTAATCGTCTGATTAATAGAATATCAGCGTAAATGAAGAGCAAAATCGTGTCCTTTGGCTTTGTCGCTCAGATATTGCTTTTTATGCGCGCACATTCTTTGTTATGTTTCCAAGGTCGTCGAATTCTCTCTTCTATCAAGCTGCTTTGTGTGTGTGGGGGTGCGCGTGCGTGTGTGTTTGGGTTTATAACATATACCATTTAATGCAGGGTAAATCTCCCACATTTAAACTGTGTGTCTGTAGTATCACAGGTGTCTAATCCTAGCCAGTGCATCTGTACAAGCAGCGTAGTTCAAGCCCATAGCCGCTTTCTCCTTTCACTTAAAGCAGTTAAAGCTCTTTTAGATGAAATGTCTAAGACATCTCATAATAACTTGGAGCATGCTGTCTAGAGCAGTCACTTGTAACTGTGTACAACCCCCCCCTCAGTCTGTCGATATTGTAATGAGCAAAATGGTACCGTTCCTCCATTATGCATACAAGCCATTGGCTGGCTGTGTGCATGTCCCTCAGGCTGCAGCATTCATTAAGGGAAGCTTACCGGGCTGAAAGCTGGAGACAGATGATAACGGGATATGATTTTCATATTTAATACTTTCCTTGGAAGAGCACACGCGTGCTGCAGATTGATAGAAGAATCAATTGCTACTTTAGTGAGTCACTTTCTACTTTGCCCTGCAGCTACCGATGGAATCACTCAGCCAAGAAATTAACTTTTCCTCTTTTTTTTTTTTTTTTTTATACTTACTTTGTGGATCTGCTGGGTGGGCTGCATGGTTTACAGTGAATGTTATTAAGCAGCTAACTGTTTGGTATTTAAGACGCTTATCAGAAAAGAAACAGAAGCTATGTTTTTTTCTTATTGTGTTCGGAGGGAGTTTTTTTTTTTTGCCTCCTTCACTCACCCCTTGGTGACATTGACATGAATCAAAACTTGTGTAAAGGATTTCTTATACGATTAAAAGTTAAAACATTGATCCTGAGACATTCTTTTGAGAGATGTAGTAGAGAGAATTCTGACCTTGGCCTACACGCTACAACTCATTCAAATTATAAAGTGGATATTTAGCGTAGGCTACTTGAGATGAAAAACTCAAAATAGGCTTCATTAACTTCAGTTAAAAGTGATGTTATTTTTCAACTGTTGTGTTTTAATCTTGAAAAATACACATTTAATACGACAGTGTGGGTTCATGCAAGTTATATGTCCGTATTTGCAGTTGAAATCTGTACAAGGCGATTGCGAGGACAGCTCCATCTCGCACAAAGCAGCGGATTTTGCAAACGCACCTGCGGTCATCTCAATTGGCCACCAAACCTCCAGAGGGGCCCGCCATGCAACTGGGATCACAAGTGTACTCTCGCACCAAGCATTGGACTGTTCGCCCAATCGTAGCATGTACTCCTGCAAACGACGAGCAAGTGGCCCTTTGAAGGACTTCACAATTGTCAGCGAGGACACCGCCGCCGACCGAGCTCTTTTATCAGATGACATTTCAGCTCCAGACAATTCTCTCGACGGCCGTAATTTGACTGACAAACAAGGGAAAAGGGCGACGGCGCTCCAGTTTGATCGGACTGCGCCCGCGCCTTTTGCAAACGACGACGAACAACAACCCGAACCTCGGGTGACCTTGAAGAGTCCCAAGAGGAATCCACATCTAGGCAGCAGCAATAACCCAAAAGGGCTCCAGAATCTCCCTGCTGAAGACGTTAACTCCACAGAGATTGCTCCTCAGACAGCCTTAATGGAAAAATCAGGGGGAGGTTTTAGCCATTTGATGCCTGAAACGTCCTCTGCAAGAAAATCTGAAGATATCGCAGGTTTGAAAATGTGCTTTTTTGTTCTCATGTGTACTTTTGGGTATTTGTTGCATTTATTTTTGCATTGTGAGGATTTGAAATAGGACTTGTTGTAACTTTCCTCTTTGCTTTATTCAGGCATATCTGAAAGTTTTGACTCTAGCTCTGATGAGGAGTTTCAGGAAAGCAGTGTGAGTAACCTTTCCATTTCCGTGTCACAATCTGAGTCTGAGGATGAGGAGCCTCAGGATGAATCTGCGAGGAATACTGGATCTGGTGGAATTCCCATCTCAACCATCACAGACACACCGCACTCGTATGTATCATTTGGTCTTGCGGCCTTTTACGAAAGGAAACAAATATTTTGGTTGTCCTATATCCTGGCATAGTTCAGTACAGTGTTAGTTACAATTTAGCCACGAAGAAACAAGGGGCTGGGATATCGTTCTCATGCATATTACAGTGGGCTGTTGATGATAGGAGCACGCTATTTCATCCGAGGCTGTCAAAGAGGATTGTGGGAGTCATGGTAGATAGGCAGCCATGCACTGTGTAGCTCAGCAACAGTGGCGGCAGTGACGCATCTTACAGGGAGAGCTCAGGACCTGCCGCCAGCCGCATTGGCGTAATCCATGATAATGCCCTAACAGAGCAATTTTCTGCTTGAGAGACCTCAGGAACTCCCCAGTGGAGGAGGAAATTTGTGGCACCACAGAGTGTTCTGGAGGGTTGGTATGTGGCCAGCACTTACAGCTACAAACCCTTAGTGTGATGATGGCCCCTAGTTGAAGGATCATTTTGGATGGCTTTAAAACCACGTCGTCCGATGTGAATAAAGTCATGTTTCCTGACCAGTGCAGTTCACTTTGACTCACGGTTTGCAATAAACTCTGACTTGGACTCGGCCCGATAGCGATAGCAATTGCTTCTAGTAGAGCTGTCAGTATTAATCGACAAGTAATCGATTATCAAAGTAATCAATTATTTTAATCATCAAGTGATCGTTTTCCAAATCCTCTGATTTCAGCATATCAACAGTAATTGTTCACTGATTTCTGTAGTCTTTCATGAAAAAAGGCTGATTATCTTTGGTGTTTAATCAAAATCACTATATGAATACGAAGTACAAAATAACCACCAATCACTGGTTAATAAACAGTAATCAGGGGGAAATGCTTTTCTAATACACTTTATTGCAAAATTAAAATGAATCTGGTGCCCTGCAATTGGCTGGCAACCAGTTCAGGGTGTACCCCACCTGCCGCCCATAGCCAGCTGTGATAGGCTCCAGCACCCCCCGCGACCCTTGTGAGGAACAAGCGGTTCAGAAAATGGATGGATGGATGGATGGATGGATAAAATGAATCTGATTGGTCGATTAATCGATTGAATAATTGATAGATTAATCGATTCTAAAAATGTCCGATAGTGACAGCACTACTATATAGTGTGACATCATACCAGCGAGAACTATATAACCTCTCAAATCCTATTAAAAAAAACAGGTTGTTTTTTACAAGACATTCTATATATTCTTCCAATTACAATCCATTCCCATTGTCACATATATGTTGCTGTTCTTTTTTGACCAATTAACAGTGTGCAGTGTGTCTAGCCCCTCCCTCTAGGTACCTGCAGTTGCTACCCCAAAGATACCATCCAGAACAGTTAGTCAGGACCCATCGCTCCTTCAGCCAATTAAAATTGAATACAATCGTAGCCCCATGCATGATGCCAGCCAAGCCAATGTTCGCTCCCAGAGCATGAACATTTTTTTTCTTATGATGTACATAAAAAGTATTAATTCAATGCATCTTCCACCCTTCAAAAAGTAAAATAAATAAAACCAAAAAGTTAAGTTCATCAATCAAATTAGTTTCCCCCTTTTCATGCTGCGAGTGTTCTTTGTTTTGTTTCTTCCCCTCCATAATTGTGTGTCTTTACCATTGCTATATTTTAAACAAAATTGCACCGCTTGGAAAGTGTAGATTTTTGTGCACGGTGGTTTCTTGTGTGGTCTGCTGTACTGTTTATAGCGCAACCTCAGTAGGCGCCACGGTTCGCCTGTGCAGGGGCGACGATGGTGGGGGCTGCAAGCTTTTATTGTTAACACTGAGGGCTTGTGTGTATGAGGAGAAAACCGGAGGCTTTGATGTAAAGCTCCGAGAGCATCCAGTCTCCATCCTCTCCCTCTTTTCTTTCTTGTTCTCTGAGGTTAGAGTTTATATTGCTCCCGCCATTCAACCGGCAGTCAGGGAAAAAAAAAAACAAGCCAGGGCAATTCGTTAGATTATACCATTATATATATTTTTTTTCTCCTGCATGGCCAGGGTGAGCGAGGGTATATGCCCGAAATATCCTCCAGGTTTCTTCAAGAAACATAATAGTCAATCTGTTCATCTGCTTTCTGGCCCTGAACTGTACGATGAGTTTGCGGCATTCCTGCCAGCATGTGAAACAATTTACTGTAATATTTATTCTGGTGCTGCATGTTTTATGTGAAAATGTCAAATCCATCCTTTAGTTATGCTGATATTTACCCAGCTCTAGTAACTGTATTCTGACATCACCACTACTTGTGGCATATTTGTATACGCTGCAAGATTCCTCCCCGACACCAATCACTCTAGTACAGGACTATTCAACTGAATAATAAAAGGGCCACAGTTTAAAAAAAAATGTACTGGCCCAAGGGCTGGACATAAGCTGCCTTATTATTATGAACACATTTTTAATGTTATTTTAAATAACTTTCACGCATCATAGAGCATCCAAGGCCATCTAGGCTAGTAGGCAGTTAAAAAAAAACAAAAAACAAAAAACCGTGTCTACTCTATTTAACTAATTCACTGCCATTGACGGCTAAAGATGTCAAATATCTATTTTTCCTATGCTGGCAGTGAATGAGTTAAAATAGACACAAAAGTATTTAGCTAGCATGTAAAACAAAAAGTGTAATCAAAGTAAATTTTATGTGTTGCAACAAAGCGGTATTTTATGTCACGTGAATATTAGTACGAATATCTAAACTACAATGCAGCACAAAAATGGCCATATCTCTTTAAAATAAAATTCCACCTTTTGTAGCTTATTCCCATTGGCTATTGGCGAATCCAACACACCTGAACAACTACACACCTAGAGAAACTAGTGTGAAAAATTGCACTTCTTAGACGTGACAATGGCAGCGTAATCTGGCTCATATGATGTGAGGGCAATCCGCAATGATGCAAGTGCTCATTTGTCAAAGAGGTACTGGCACTTGTTTTAATGGCATTCATGTGAGATAAGCCATTAAGCAGGACTGACAAGCATAGGTAGAACTTACTTGCATGTCAATTAACTGGTGTTGCAGAGAAGCTATATCAATGCCAAGAGATGGCAGAAAGTCTTGGACTTTTGCGGAAATGTCTGCTGCACATGTCAATGGGTTATTTATCATTACCTGTATGAAGAAACTGCCTGGGCATGTCAAAATCATAAAATCTGGTTGAAAAGTTGTATTTCAGTTTGTGCAAAAAAAAATGACATTTCTTGAGTTGCTATGGCACTGGGTGATGTTGACTTGATGAAATTTTGAAGAGTGGGAAATTGAAGCATTCTGTTGTTGATATCCGATGAGAAATATTAATGTATTTTCAAATGCAGTTATTTTTTTTGGTATCCACTACTGTTGTATATTTCCCGGTCGTAAAATCAGGTTCAGAACGTTCAGGCGATCAACTATCCCATTCAAAAAGCGCACTTTAGATACAAATCTCTTATACAGCAGTTCTTGTGACTGCATATTGTGTAGTTCATTCGCTGTTAAAAATCCTGTATTTGGTATATTTTTTCTTTGATTCCACCATGTTCTTTTGAATGTGTGTCCTCTGCTGAAGAATTGGGCGAAGAAGAGGATGTAAAAGATTTTGCTGCTTCTTGACCAGTATGCCTCGCTGGTGCCCCCTGCCATTGCGGAGGAATTACTACACAAGCTTGTGCTTTGTCAGTTTGGTTGGATAATTTACATTTGGGTGATGCTTGTTGGGCCAGAAGCAAAATCTTTCCGGCCCGCATGTTACCATTTGAAAAAGTCTGTTCAAGTGGTTAGGACTTTCTCATGTCAAAATCTGTACTGTACACAGTAGAGCAATATTGTAATACAGAACCTGACTGATGACTGCTAATTAATTATGTCACAATAGTAGTAAACAGACGCATTAAATATGAAGTTGAAGTCCTTGACATAGCTGTTAACAATAAGAGTAAGGGGTTTGCAGGAAAATAAATAAACTCATTCACTTTCTAACAAAGTGGAGTAGAGTAAGATGACTAATTTTAAGGCTCACACTGATGATAAGCTAAATAGAATTCATAACACAGGTAGATTGCACACAAAAGAATGGCATACAGTATATATAATTGAAGATGCCAGATTAACCAGAATGTTACCGGGAAGCAACCTGCAAAAAGTAGGGCACTATTTTGTTCACTGACCTCCGAACCCAGAGCCCATTACGAATTGTCATAAATTCTTTTTGGCCCATTTTTTTTGCTGGGGGCCTGAGAATCTCTCAGAATTCAAAGAGGGCCACCCAGAGCTCAATTCTTAAAAAAAAAAAAAAAAAAAAAAGAGAGAGAGAGAGCGAAAGAGATGGATTCCCAATATCCACATGCATTAGGCATCCATCTCTCAATTTGCAGTTTGACACAAAACCAGATTAAGTGCAAAATCTCTCAGGCCCTCACGCCCCACCCTAGTGCCACCCCAAATTGCTTTCACTTATCATAGTCCTATTTTATTACACATGATAATAATTGTGATGTGACCAGCAAAATAAACAGAGCCTTTTTTTTTTCTTTTTTTTTTAAGCAATATTTGTATGATACTAGAATACCTGGTTGTGATACTTTATGGAACAAAAATGAAAAGAAAAAAAAAAACGTAGTGTAGTTTGTTAAACACATATACCTACTCGAGTTGTTTTTTTTGTTTTTTGTTTCCAGACTCTCCCATAAAGGACTTTTTAAACTTTTAGACTCCATTGAAGGACGACTCCATGGTGAACAGACAAGAGTCTATGGGAATTTGTCAATTGATGAAAGACAACTTGTTCGAATTATCAGGTAAATGTCTTTTTTTTTTTTTTTTTTTTTGCTTTTATTGTGAGTTACTCCTTGAGATGAGTCATCATCTCATTTTAAGGGGCGACATCAATCAACCAACATACCAGCACAACATAAAGACAACACATCACATATGGAAGTAAATGCGCACATGCGCATGCTGTAACATCCATATAAAATTGATCATTCTAGCCAGTTTATTGCTTATATATGTGCTGATATAAGCACAAAAAATAAACAGATGTAAAGAAAAAAGCTCATACATAAAAACAAAACATAAGCATGTAAAGTAAAACTCAAAGAAAATATTTAAATAGATAAATAGAAGAAAAGTAAAAGAAAACAGAACAGAAAGGGCGGACAAAGTAAGCAGTAGAATAAGTATGAGATTTCATAAGATTAAAATAGACCCCTCATATGTTTAAAGGCAAAGATCCAAGGGTGCTCAATTTTTTTCAAATGAACGGTGCATTAAACAAAGTTAGGATAAATGTGTTGAATGATTGTAAGGAAGTGATGAATCTAATGAAAATCAGGCAACCTATTCCAATCAAATGTAGCTGTATAAAACTGTTAACTTAAAATAAAATATTGCATCGCCAGACATGCTTCACTGATATCACGTCTTATCCTTCATGTTATAAGTAAAGCTGGGGCTTTCGTTGTAAAACAAATGTATGTCGCCGACTTGCCTCCTTCTTTACTGGCTACTTCCTGTTTGGTCACTTAGCAACAATGTAGGCATGTAGCATCAATTATGGGCATACTTGCACCTTGCTGTCGTTATTACTGCTCCGTCCTGGGCTCGCCCCACTGTGTGCCATAAAAAAAAAAAAACAAGTAAATGTTTAAGCATCTTTAGCCACACTGATGAGCTGCTTATTAGGGGTCCATTTAATTTCTGTTCCTTTCCATATGTAAAGTTGTGACGCATATCAAAGTCAGGTGTGATGTGTTTGTCTTAACAGTAACACCAATACAGGCAATTATTTTCCCACTTTGTGCTGATATCCACATTTCCACAGTCATCAAGTGGCTGTCTTGTATCACAGCCTTCAGTTATGCTTCACAGTAATACGTGCGAAAACCTGCATGGATGTTTTTTTTGGTGCAAAGCATGGCTCTCGCACGCACGCGCGCGTGTGCGTGTATGAGAGGTGTGTGAACAGCTGTCAGATTTACTCCATGTACGCCTGACCCCACGGTCCCCGGCAATGGCTGTCTGCTCTCTATTGGACAGCATTTGTGACAGTGAAGCGGGCTTGAATGAGGAGGACCTTGAAGCATGCGGCGCAGTGGTGCTTCATGAACTCCAGAGGTTGTCATTGAGTACAGAGAAAGGCTGCCTGCTACCACAGGAGCTCGTGAGTGCACACCAATCCGGCACTGAGCATATGGCAGTCAGGTAAGGGTCCTGCACCCGACACCAATGTTTTCAAATATTTGTTGTTGTTTGGTTTATATTTTCCAAAAGATCACAATCACAGTATGTTTAGTTTGATATCTGTGCATTTTTGTTTTTCTCAAAAACTCGTGAGAACCTTTAAAGGGCAGGATTGAATTTTATTTGTATTGTATTAAAAAAAAAAAAAAAACATCTCTTGATTTCATTATCAAAGTAGACAACAATATAGCTGAGGTGACGTTTTTTTTCTTTTCTTTTTTTCGACCATAAGGCAGTGATAAACAATTTCAGCAGACTCAGCCATTCAATACAGCCGACCTCCACAAATGTAAAGATCATTTTTGGTGACAACTTCCTGCTGTAACACAGCACGGATGAATGTCATGGGTAAATTAAAATGCCCTATCTATAACTTGCAGTCCTTTGGATAATGAGTAGCCAAAAATACACTGAGCCAAATCCATGCTCTGCTTCCTTACCCTATTGATTTTGGTTACACCTTTGTTGCTATATATCCAATCTAAAGAAATCTATTGTTGTCCACCTTGAAAGTGAAAATGTATTTTTCACATTTTATTTACTATTATACTAATTTAATTCCCTATTTAAACCACATGCTATTGATTTTTTTTTTCATGTGTGGTTCATCATTTACTGGAAATAGTTAAATGATGCATATATTCAAAGTGCTTAAATAGAATAAAACTGGAGCAATTATTTATATGTGTAAAATATCCGACCGCCTCCCCCACAGCCTCCCTCCCGATGCGGCTCGGCTGTGGGATCGCTGGTTCAAGCACGCCCTTCTGCTCAAGGAGAACGGTGTCCTTAGCACTGAGCGCTTGGTCGAGCTGTTCACGCCATTGCTGACAGAGCGTCATGCAACGTACCACCAGCAGGTAGCGTTGGAGTCACACACTTTGGGAGTGCACACATGTGGGAGGTGACACGATTGATTGTGTGTGTGTGTGCTTGTGTGCTTTTGCTATTTCTGTGCTTGTTTGTGCGGACCAACCCCTGACAAACTCCTTTTGCTCAGGATGTTTTTACTTGTGAAGACATTTTGGCTTGTCCTCAAAAAGAAAATGCAAAAGATGAGCCCCATTAGTCTTAAGGAATGTTTTTTTTTTTTTTTTATACATTTCAGAAGATGTCCGCGTTGACTCAGAAAAGTGTGTGTTCGTCAGTGCCCAAGTGGACTCTTGTGTAATGCAGGCGTGATTTGATTGGCTGTTTCAATCATGTGAAAAGATGACGGCCTTCACAAGAATGAACGAAATGTGGAAGGCAGTAGCTACACAGTAAATTCTGTAGTGTAAATTTGACTCGATTGGAGTAAATTTTGACTCTATTTAGATAGGGACCAAATAGACTCAGATTTAAAGTAAACTAATATTTACACTAGGAAGAGAGTTAAAAAAAAAAAAAAGGAAAACATGTTAATAAAACTCACTCAAGGGTTAAGGTTTGAACTCACGACCCTCAGCTTGCCACACTAGCACCTGAGCTATGCCCCTCCTACTGTTTGAGGTGGGCTCTTCTATCTCTGGTTGAAGTCACTGAAGAGGTACGAAATTTACCTAACAACAGAGGGCTGTCCTCACAACTTTAGAAGTAAATATTTGTTTTCTGCAAACTGAAGTGGCACTTTCTAAACCCTCCTAGTGATACATTTGTGGTTTGCATCATTCTCACTGCATTCATTGCAAGTGGTGTCCACACAATGTAGCAAATATGCGTGTGTGCTATTTATTTGTGTGTTCAGCGCTGTTGTACGGGAGCCCTCTTTGTGTCTGGTGTTTGATGCCAATGCCTGGCTGCCTCCTCATCAGATTGCTCCACACATTGACCCAGACGAAAGGGAAACCCTGACCCATGTGCTAATGGCAAATTACACCCTCTGCTTGGCTTCTTTCATCTCATGTGGCATATTCATTTGACAAGCGCTATTTTTTTTTTTCTTAATTTGGTATCTTTCCCAAAAGTGAAGCAGTTAGCTGGTCCAGATTCATAGGAGAACCATTTTTTCATGTCCATGTCATTGACTATTCTCATCATGCATACTAAATTATCACTTTGCTGCGCATTCATTTCTATTCATAGAAATTAAACAAAACAATTAACAATAAATGTACTGGATGTGGTTTTATTTTACACCTTTTGTCGCCATCCTGTGTATATATATATTTTTTTATCCATCGATTGACTACCACATCATCACAGTCTGAAACACCAATGACGTTAGCAAATATGGTTTCCCCGTGTGAATGATAGACAGCAATAAGTGTTGTCAGCACAGTTTGTTTGATAAAATTCCATTCCTACATTGTCCACTAAATGTACCTTTTTTTTTTCTTTTTTTTTTTTTGTCCAATGGAAGTGCTTTAATATAAATGTCTGCCTTTTGTCATTGAGTTTTGTACACAATATTACTGAGGTCCTTGTGGCATCAAGATGTCACTTCAATGTCTGGACACGATGAGAAGAGGCAAAGAGAGAAACTGTAGAGCCTCTTGAAAATATGAACCAACAAACATAAGAGAGACGCTGCCATCTTCATTGCATCCCAGCGCATCAGCGAAAAGCTGAGTGAAAATGTTCCTCCTGCATGCTTTCTCTCTCACTTCATGCACTCCCTCCATCTTTTTTTTTCCCGCTCCTCTGTAGTCTCTTAGAACTGCCTACTTTTCCACAAATGAGAGCAACTACAATTTTCCATTCTCTTCTCTTAGCACACACAGCGCAGCCACTCTGGAAAATGGCAGCCTGCAGCTCGCATGCACACACTCAAAGAAGCGCTTTGAATATTCAAGTGCTAACCGTTGAAATCATTGATGTTTAAAAATGCTCTGGGTCCGAAACAGCCCTCAGCCCACAGTGCATTTAACACAATCTGAGTTAAAAAAAAAAACAAAAAAACGGAACAAATCAGGGACATGGATCAAGTTTTATTGTGCAGTAGCATCAAATACTAAGTGGCAAACTGTTATGTGTATTTTGTCCCTTAGCCTCTCAGAAAATATGAAAGAATGTACATTTGTCGATCTCTCCACTGATAAGAACTTTTGGTTCATCATGGTTGGAAATCGTTTTGATCGTCGTCCTTATCCTTGTCGGAGTTCGTGCTCATTAAAAAGTAACAAATGCGATGTCTTTTGATGACAAAAGAGAGACAGTAATGGCTGGATTTGGGGAAAAAAAAAAAAAAGAGGAAGGAAATCAATGTGTCGCATCTCCTGAAACAGCTCCTCTTAATTGTATGCCCTCATCTCCCCAGAGATTATAGAAATCTGATCTGGAGTGGGAGGAAGAGCGTAGTTTGTCTCAATGCTCTCAGCCGAGAGGCGAGATATGCAGAACGTGTTGCGCATTAACGCCAGGATGATTCGCATTCTTTGGGTGTTTGACTCATCTCATGGATGAGAAGAGAGGGTGTGAAGAAAAAAAAAATGGGATAGAGAGGGAGAGTGGAAGTAAAAGTGCAAAAGTAATCTTTCAGTTTAAATGACTGAGAGATTTTGACGTTATTTTTTTCTCTTGGTGTTAATTATACGCGAACTGCAGCCTCACCTCGGCGCGAGCAGCCGCGGCCCAAATAAATGAAATGCCTAATCGCTCCGAGTTTAATTTAACACTTCCTTCGCTGAAAGGGAACAATTAACGGTTTGGATTTAATTTGTGCTGCTCGCAGGCCAAAGTGCTGCTGACGACGCTGCTTTCCCGGTCCAGTGAGGAGTGGTCCTCATCAAATGAGGAGAGTGACTCTACTTGTTCTTCTGGCCCTCCTCCTCCTCTCCCAGCTCACGATGGAGATGCGAAGCTTGCCAGAGGGATTCAAAAGCAACCGATCCAAGGTCAGGGAAAATCGACTCAAGTTCAGTGCGCATGTACGTGACTGAGAAGTTCACAAAAAAGATGAGAAATGTGTTTTATTTCCTAATTCAAACGAAATGACTATACTTTTCATACGATCAAGTATTCTCCCATTTACACGTCGACAATCCTGTCGTTTTACTGCAATGTAGACTATTATGAGGGACAAATATTGCTGCTCCCATATATTGAAAATTACCACTGCAGAGCACTAAAAGTTTCTATTTTTGTGAAAGAAATCAATTTCACCATTGAGCTTCTTTTTTTTATGAATCCCTCGCTGCCTGGTTTTCATACAGCTCTTTATTCTATTCAGAGCTAAATAAAGACCCCGCATTCCCATTTCCATCCCCACTCTCCTCCCCCCCCCCCTGCCAATGCATCTCTCTATGCACTTCCATTCCTTACAGAACTACAAAGTGCTGGAGAGGAGAGCCACGACGAAAGCCCAGTGGAAAGTGTTCCTATTAGAGGTAAAAAGGCATCGCCTGTGTCCCAGCATTCACACTTCCCTTATGTGCCGGTTTGTTTGCTTCCTGCTGCATTGAATAATAGTCCTTTTACGCAGTGGTGGTGGCAGCATGATCAAGGTGAAACCAGGGTCAAAGGCCCACCTGAAGAGCAGTGCTAGTTCTTTCTAATTAGCTCATAGAATATACTAGCCATATTTTTCGCCCCAGTCTAAGTTATGCTAGAAAAATTTATCATTTATTATCCAGGAATAATGTACTCTGCTTTAATTGTCCGGCTGCCAGAGTGGTTTGTGCAAGGGATCCGTCATCGGTGCTCATTATCTATCGAGCAATGGTGAGGCAAAGTGGCTGGATATAGAAGAATGCTAACTGTGAAGACATCCTGCAGCAGTTGGTTTGCCTATCCCTCTGCTGCTCTGAAATGTAAAGTGAGTTTATATTACGCTCGGTTACCAGATTTCCCACTGAGTGTTTTCATGTATAATATGAGCATCCCCACAGTGCATAGCCAGCAAAATGAGTCCATTTTTGTTTTTTGCCTAATCAAAAGATACCCCCCAAAATAGGGAAAAATATAGTAAATGAGAATATTATTCAACATCACATCAACATCACAGTTTGTTTGTTTTTTTGTTTTTTTTGGGGGGGTGTTTGTTTTCCTATACTTTTAAAATTTGTGAAACTGGTGCTTATTTTAAGGATTTGTGACATAATTGACCATTGAGGTTAGAGGTGGGAATCTTGGGGCACCTCACGATTCGATTGCGATTACGATTCAGAGGCTACGATTCGATTATAAAACGATTATTGATTCCCCCCCAGGCAGCAGAAAAAACCCCAATGTATTTTGGTGCTTTTAATGTTTCGTACATTAGTTACAAAAATAGTACAAAAGTCCTCTCAGGCCTAAATAAACTACTATTTCAGTATCAAGTTAACAGGTCAAAACAGTAAATAAAATACTCAAGTCCTCATTCTGTAACAACAACTTTTAAGTATATTCAGTCTTCAACAGAATAAAACATAGCATTGAGCAAAAATATATTATTTTTATCCACTCAAAAGTGCACTGAGGTATAAATGAAAGACAATGTGAACTACTACTTCAATACAAATGCCTAAAAAAAAAAAAAGTGCTTTCCTGCTTTTTAAGTTGTGTAAAGATGAACATGTAAACATTAAAGTTTCTCAGAGGTACAAAAAAAAAAAAAAAAACTCAAGTGCTTTTCTGCTTTTTAACTTGTGTAAACATGAACGTGTAAACATTAATGGGATCGTTCGGGTTTTTTAACATGAATCTCAATTTGATCCTCACCTCCCGTGTGTGCGATCAGCACTGACTTCGGCGTTGGACGAGAGGAAAATAGTCCACCAAGCTGGCTGGGGTCTCGGAAATAAAGCGTTTTTCTTCTAAAAACTTTTTGTTTTCAAAAGCGTGATACATTTCCACCACAATACTCTTTTCTGAATAAAGTCAGACGCCATTGCCGCCAGCTACTACTTTTCTGTTCGTTCGTTCGTATCACTGCGCGGCGCCCTGTAGAACGCTAACCGACGCACTGCAGCCAGCTAGCTGATACTTCCGCCTGAAGTTGTTTCCCTTTTCGGAGCAGGTCTGATCTCACGAAGAGGTGGGTTGGTCAGCTCGGCCATGCTTGTTGTTGTTTTGAATCTCGAGGCGGGTCCGTCCCAAAAGCGTCCCGAAGACCGCGCGCGCTACTACGTTTCAGTTCCGCGTACTTTTCGCTCCGGTTCACTTTAGTTTCGCTTCCCTTGGCATATTTATATAATCGGAATTTGGACGTTTGTGAATCGTTCTCGATTGTTCCACGGCCGAATCGTGAATAATCTAAGAATCGGAAATTTTGCACACCTCTAATTGAGGTATATTTGTTTTCTTCAATAGACGGGAGTAGATCTAAAAATGCTACAAACCATTTTAAATGCCTTGTTTTTATTAAGATAAATCATTTAAAACGTTTTTCCACCATTAATGTGACATGTAACCTCATTTATGTATTTTCATATTATTTAAAAAAAAAAAAAAAGATTAATCGTAATTAACCTCATGATGGCGGCACGGTGGTGGACTGGTTAGCACGTCCGCCTCTCAGTACTGAGGACTCGGGTTCGAGTCCAGGCTCCGGCCTTCCTGGGTGGAGTTTGCATGTTCTCCCCGTGCCCGCGTGGGTCTTCTCCGGGTACTCCGGTCTCCTCCCACATTCCAAATGACATGCATGGCAGGTTAATTGGGTGCTCCGAATTGTCCCTAGGTGTGCTTGTGTGTGTGGACGGTTGTTCGTCTCTGTGTGCCCTGCGATTGGCTGGCAAGCAGTTCAGGGTGTAAACCGCCTGCTGGCCGAAGCCAGCTGGGATAGGCTCCAGCACCCCTGCGACCCTTGTGAGTAGCAAGCGATGGATGAATAATCTCATGATTTCCATAGTTAATTTGTGATTAATCGCAAATTAATCGTACTTTGTTCTAAATTTAAATCTAAATTAAGTTTTTAATCCTCTTGTTCAGTGTTCTCCCAGGTTTTTTCCACCATGGAATGGTTCATATAATTACAAAAAAACTTTGTATTCATTTATTTATTTGTATGTTTGTTTATTTATGTATTAATTTATGTATTTTATTGGGGGAAGGGGTCTGTGTGAATGGTCGTCAGTTAAAGGACAAAACTAGGGGTGCACAGATCGATCGGCCTGACGATTTATCGGCCATGATTTCCTTAATTTTGGGGATTGGTGATCTCTTAAAAATAAACCGATCTTTTCCACCGATCTCGCCTCCCTCCTTCGAGGTCTGAAAAAAACAGCCACTGTCCTCTTCTGCTGAGATGACTTGCAGGTTTTTTTATTTTTATGTGAGAGAACTGCTTCATGTGCAGTTAAAACAACCCGTTTGTATTATTTCACAGATATTTTTCAGTGTTTTCCAATAAAACAAGATCGGAGCACTGAAAGTGTAAGCTGCCTGTTCGTGATCGGCGAAAATCGCAATCGGCAGATAGGATCAATAACCTGGAATTTGTACAGGGGTGTTTAAAATTTTTATATCAGCTGTATTTTTTGCATCGAAAATGTAATCATGATTTTTTTTTTTTTTTTTTTTTTTTTTTTTTTAAATGGGAAATTAGTTATCGACCTCCTGGTAGGGGTTGCTGAAAGAACATGACTGCTGATTACTGGAGGCATAGATTGCTACTTTGCCTTGAATCAGCGATTAAAAGGATGTATTCGCCCACGTTTTTTCAGTGAGATTTTAAGACTCAGCCACCGGAGCATGTTTGGCTCCTCAAATACACAAACCTCTGAATGTAGGAAATCTGGCTTTTTAAGCAAATATTTGACTGGCTGTGTGCATGTGTGTGTGTCGTATGCTTGTCTGAACAGAGACAAAAGCGTATCAGTTACTTAAGCAATCAGCCATGCAAGCAGACCTGTCGAGTTCTGAAGAGATGCAGGAAGAAGAGGGAGACGAGGATGGCCCCACAGGTAAGGAATGTGATCCAAAGTAGCAAAGGGAGACACTGTTCTTATGACAAATAATGTTTGTTTTTTTACCAAAACTTTCAAGTCACTGTAAATACTTAAATAGAAATTTGACACATTTTTTTAACTTCTTGAAAATCCTTGTTTTTGTTTTTTAAATCACGTTTAGAAAAAATGCCCAAGAGTAACCTGAAACCACTTTTACTTGAAATAGTAAAACTTGTGCATTACTGCTCAATGGAGAGTTCCAAAGTGCGTGTTTTTGTACCATTTCCTGTCAAATTTCTGGAACCGCTTAAAAAAACTCGTCACTGCAGCAATATATTTGCATATATTTGGCTGTTTTTGTTCTTGTTTATTTATTTCAAGGTTTCTAAAAGAACATTCTGACTATTGAGTATAGCCAAAATGATGAATTGTTTCATCTGCTTTTCTTTTAAGGCAAAAATCATGGCCCTGACGTGGATTTGGGTAGGACCAAATGCTCATCGCCTCAAGACCCTCGGTAAGAACATTGTGGTTATTCACCCGACCGCAGGAAATGGGCCACCAGACACCAAAGTGGTTGATGTACATTTTGCATGGACACTCTAATAATTCCCTGTTCATTTCCATAAGATCAAGGGGCCACCACCCATTAACTTACTCCCAAAGACAAAAGGTCCCTAAAGCCTTTACTCTGTTGACAGGGTTCAAAAACTCATTTTAGACATCAAAATCAAAACAGAAACCCCAAAGCTAAATCGGCCACAATATCACTGCCCTCGGGGCTTGCTGCAAGAATGCAAACACATCATGTCAAGAAGAAAGATGAAGGGCAGCTACTTTCAAAGATGTGTTGACAAAGACAAGTGTCCTTTCATTTTTCAGTACCGAATGCATTGAAGCTGCTCAAATCAGCGCCCCGAGTGGACCGGTTCGAGAACATTTAATGATAAACAGCCTCGTGGAATATAACGGCGTTGCGCTCGCATTTGAATATCAACACAAACTTCATCAAATCTGCAATTGACTACCAGGTCCTCAGAGCGCCTCTTCGCCGCAAAACCCATTTGGGCTCCTGTAATGGCTGCATAAACGTTATGAGGAATAATCTTCTCTGATTTCATGTGATTACTGGGCGGCACGTTGATCCGAGGGCTGAAGGCTGCATGTCCCCGGCCTGGCAAGCAGGCGCTGCAGTCTGCCTATTAGCCCAGGGAAGGGCTAATGGGCTGACTCTATTGTGGTCCTCATAGCTGTTGATGCCAGCAGCCGCGGTGCACGGACCACCCTCTTTAATAAACATGAGCCAATTTCAGAGCCCGGACCCTCTCAGATGCTGCCTGTCTCCATGTTATTCATTTGCATTGGGAAGCCCAAAATATATGTGATTAGACAAAACTCACAGAACAGAAAAAGAGAATTCTACAAAACTGTGGTCGTGCGGATTCGGATTGTGTACACAAGTTGATGCCATTGATCGAATGGCGATTCATGCATGTTGATGTGGTTAGAAACAGTGCTAAGTGTGATAGTCACGCTAAATTCACCTCCTGGTCACAAGTTTTCTTTTCTCATCGTCTCCTGGTTGTTCGATGTAAGCGGCCCACTTATTACAGTCACTCCTCGCACTTAAATGCACCCACAAGTGTTCCAGAAGCCCTGCACTCAAGCAGAAGCATAACACGGCGGGATGCTGTTTCACTTTGTCGCACTTTGCCCTTTCCCCATCTTTTTCTTTTTCGTCTTCATGGAAGTTTTGTTTTTTTTCTCTCTCTTTGCCAACTCCTTCCCTCTTCATTATTTGCTTTATTTTATTTATTTATTTTTGTCAGCGAGCTGATGAGTGACATCAAAAGGAGGATGAAGCTAGACTCCAAATACAAAAAATGTCCTCCTCTGTGTTGTCTTAGACAATAATTATGATTTGTCTGTTAAGCTTAGAGCAGCAGAGGGGATTGTAGTTTAAAGCAGAGGCTTTGGCGCAAAAAAAAAAATGCATTTATAACTCTTTGTGAGGCTCCTCATTATGTGTGGGCCCGATTCATTAAGTAATTGGTTTGCAGTTGTTTACATGAGTATTAAGGCCTTCTATTCAGGGCCTTTGAGAGATACATTGTGCAAATGTTGCATGTTATGAATGCAGAATGAGAGGCGGGGGGCCAGTCCTATTGGCCAAACACTGCACTTGGATGAAAAGCGAGAGAAAAGCACTGGGTGCTGCTTTGCATAGCAATGACCGCAGCCTTAATAAGCTTTACAGATTAAATACATGCAGTCTATACAAGATGCAAAGAGATACTCTTAACACATTTATGTGTGTTCGTTTCACTATTATTTTCTTTGAGAGAATAGTCTTTTTTTTTTTTCTTTTTTTCTTTTTTCTTTTTATATCAAATGTGTGTATTGTATTAAAACTGCTCGGGAAGCAACTGATCTGCAACATTTATTAAGGATTTGTCCATTACAAATCTTTTGCTCTCTTTTTTTTTTTTGAATGCCGAAGTAAAATCACTTTGTGGTTGAGTGGGGATGAAAGGAATAATGCACGAAGGAGTGAGTCTTAATCAGCAGCTGCACTCCATGTAAAGACCACTTGTTCCCCTTTGTATGCAAGTGCATGCCACTGCTTCCTCTAGTGCAAAGAAACATTGTGCTCCTTTTGCTCATGGACATTTCGCAGACCACACCTTCCTTATTTTAATTTAGCAATTTCAAATAGCTTTTTTTTGTTTGTTTTTTTTTTTTTTTTTTAAATTCCCGTTTTTTTTAATCGTCAGCACATGACCACACGCGCTGGCCCGTAAGAAAAAAGATCCTCTCGCCATCAGCCGGTGTTATTGTTGTGCCTAGTGCCTGCTTGACAAAAACCTTGACACAACAATTAGTGGTTTACAGCTTTGCCACGGACAACAGGATGTGCTCAAGCATTCGACCTCAAATCACTCGGTGTCAAAATCAGAAGCGCTCTCTCTCTTTCTCTTGTGGGTAGGCGATGTGTGGATCTCTGACGGCTCGCTGGGAGGAGGGAAGGACGGGAGAGAGGATGAAAGTGAGGGAAGGGGAGGTCCGCAGATAGAGAGGGGGGGGAGAACAGAATTTGGTCACGGATAAAGAGGGTAATATTATGTACACACTTGTTTGGTTTGCACTAAAGAAAATAATGATTTCACTCATTTATAATTTAGTTTTATTTGACTGAAATATACTATTCGAAGTTTGTTTTTTTTACATGACAAACAGTGATGATCTAAGTCTTTACATTTTAATGTTACATACTAGTACTCAAAAAGTCATATATTTAGATATACACTTACACAATATAATGACATCCTCTGTAGAATGATTCAGCCTTAAAAGATGCATTAATCATATTGTTTAGTACTGTAATAAGTCATTAACAGTCTCGTAAAAATAGAATACTTTTAAAATGCAAACCACAGTTCCAACGAAGTTGGAAAGTTGTAAATTGTACATAAAAATGTAATGATTTGCAATTTCCGTTCGACCGATATTCAACTGAATGCACGTCAATGACAAGATATGTGATGCTCAAACTGATAAACGTTATTGTTGTTTACAAATGTTCTCTCATTTTGAATGTGACGAGTGAATATGTGCAATCAAGCTTATCAGTCAGAAAATTAAATATGTTATCTTTGCAGTGTACTTAACTGAATATAGGTTGAAAAGGGATTTGCCAATTGTATTCTGTTTTTAATTATGTTATGCACAGCATTCCAACTTCATTGGAATTTGGGTTTTTAATCATGTTTTTTTTTTTTTTTTTTTTTTTTTTACTTTTGTTTTATCTCAGATTGGGCAGGTGCAGTATCATGTGAGCGGTGATTAATATAGTTGCTTATTATTCTGTTTTAAGCTTTGGTATGTGGTGGCTTTGCACGCTGATTAAAACGGTCATTTTATTATTCATAATTGTATTTTGCCATCGGTCCCACTTGCAGTCACAGGCGCACCATCCAAGAAAGAGACTGTTGTGATCACGGCAGCTTCCACTCAGTTGCAGTACAAACCCATTGCCAGCAGAGAGCACTCACATGTTAGAGTGCGCCCACTCAGCGTGCACTCACATTTGCCTCTTGTTGTTTGCCCCCCACTAGGGGTGACATCCTGCTGCCATTCAGGCCCGTCAGAGTACATCCAAGCTTAGCCTAAACATTGTTTGTGCGGGGGTCACAGCTGGGATGGGAGTAGGAGTTGATGGGAATGATGAGGTGATGGGTCTACCTTTACCTTTAGACAAGCTCCGCTGTGCAAAAGTGCTGTTGAGCTATTAACATTTGTGTGTGGGTGGAAAGAGCTTAAAAAAAAAAAAAGAGGGTAAACAAAAGCATTTTTCTGCCACTCAGTCTGTGTTTGCAAAGCAGTGGTAAATGCTTTGTAAGCATTATTTCTGCTAAACTGTATGTTTTCTAATGCATTGACATATAATCAGTAGATCATAGCCTAGCTCTCGTTTGGACCTTTTTCATGTTCAACGTATATATTACACACATGGACAAAATTGTTGGAACCATTAATGAAAGAAAAACCTGTAATGGTTGCAGAAATAACACACAAAAGTAATAATAAATAAAAATGGAATTAAAATTAATCAGTCAGAAAAAAAAAGACATTGCTTTTTAATTGTATTTTAATAGAATCGGGCCAGGACAAACATGACGGTACCCGTAAAAATTATTGGAAATAATTTGACCATAGGAACATTTTCGATTGTTTCAATTTCTATTTAAAAGGTGACAAGTAGCCAACTTAATGTTGGAGGACATGGTGTGTACCACACTAAATATGGGCCATGCCAAGGGGAATAGTTTGAGAAGATTACAAAGAAAACAACAGACAGACCGTAAACTCTGTATAGAGTAAATTTGACTCTATTTAGAGTGGGACCAAATTGATAGAGTAAAATTTACACTTGGAAGAGAGTAAGTAAAGAACTGGGGGAAAAAAACAAAAGTCACTCAAGGGTTGCGGAACAAACTTATGACCTTGAGCTTGGGAGACTGCCACACTCGCACCTGAGCTATGCCACACCTACTGTTTGCTTACTGTATATCCAAGAGGAGACCAAAAACAATGAAGTTACGAAGATTCCAGCTGACACGAGCGATATACTAACACACAGCAGGAGCTGTATGGCACAGGAAGTAGTTGGCTGTCTCCCAACCTGAATTTGTGGGTTTTATTCCTCAACCCTTGAGTGACTTTTTTTTTTTTTTTTGTTGTTGTATTTTACTCTCTTTCAAGTGTAAATTTTTACTCTATTTAGAGTGGGTGCAAATAGACTCAGTTTAGACTAAGATTTGCTCTACAGAATGTACTGTGTAGATAGCTAGCGTGCAGGGCTGGGCAGAATTCTGAATTTCAGAATTCAATTCAATTCAATTGTAATTTGAATTTGAATTACCCTACAGAATGTTGAATTGAATTTGAATGGCAGGAAATATATATATTTTTTTAAATATTCAGTTTATAGTTCATAATTGAAATTTGTTGAACTGAAGTCCATCGGTCCAAAAATGAACTAGTTCAGAGTCCGCCCCCTTTTTGTCAACTTCATTGTTTTGTCCCACTATTGCGCAGTTTCCGTCCCGGTGTCCCGTGTTTTGCCATGTGTGTCAATCGCACAGTTGTCATAGCGAGTGATACAATGAGCCAATTAAAAGGGAATTTAACAGTCAAATTTACATTTGCGCTCTCATTCGCATCCACATCTTATCGGTAGCAGGGCGGAATTACGTAGCAGCATGGACTAACATATGGCCGCGCGTAGCAGGCGGTGAGTAGAACTACAACTATGTCCCGCTTTCACATCTAAGAATCCTGGGAAATGTAGTCCTACTATCAACTGCGGTCGGCAGTCGCCGGTCAGACAACACAAGCAAAAAAAAAAAAAAAAAGTTTGGGTTTGAATAGATCCATACGATAACCTTTTTTAATCCCACTATCAAGAAATTTGCAATGAAGGAACAAACAAAACCGTAATTTTCCTCCTCCACCTGGGAAAGGCAAAAACAGCATAGATGAATAATCGCACAAATATGCCATGTGGATGTACAGTCTATGTATGCTAACCTGGTAGATAATGAGGATAGATTGAGGATGTGAATGGGCTCTGTGACGATGTAAATTTAAAGAGCAGGCCTGCTAAAGTGGAACCGGGGACCTTATTGCATATGCATTGAGTTAGATCAAAGCCGAATCTGAGGTCACACATTTACATAGCGATATCAACAGAGCTATGGGAACCTGGCAACCCGGGCTTGGGACTGCTTTTCAATAGAGGGCCTTGTAGAAGTCATTTTGGTCCACTTAGAACAGGAGTCATGGAAGTTGTCCTTGCTTTGTCATTCAAATTTTGCCGGTAATCTTATCTTCTATCATACAGACGTTCACTCACAGAACTACTTCATTTTTTTTTTTTTAAAGGAATGAGTGGGACAGTTTGTATTTGTTTAGTACAATTGCATTAATGGTTATGACTGTACTAAACTCACTGAAAGCAAAGTACTATAATTGCACTAATATTCATGCTTCAAAGAATAAATCTGTCGCAAAATAATTTGGCCATCCCTCTTTGCACAACCTCTCAAAATCATACAGTAACCTGCGTCCTCCTCTGGGGTTGAAGTCTGGGGACTGAGATGTCAGTAGGAGGAGCTTGATTCTATGTCTGGTGAACCATTTGTCCATATTCAGTAGGAGAATATTTTTGTGCATTAAAAATTTTAATTGTATTAAGTCTGTCGACAATTTTCTGTTTACTCTTAAAAGTTGCAGTTTGATCTCTCTGAGGCACTGTCGTGCGCGTGTTTCAAAGTGCACGCGCTTTGAATTTAAGATTGTTGCATTCTATTTGTACGCCACGAGCACTAAATTCTTCACACTGTTTCTTTATGAACCAAATTTTCATTTTTTGGGGGGGAAGTGTTTGCTCGTCGTTTCTCATGTTCAAATCACTATCAATCAATCAATATCAGTCTCAAACAGGTGTGATGGGCGGTATTATATCTCACCCTTAAATACCACATAACCCCTTAGCGCCCCAAGAATGTATTGTGGTGGTGTCATCATAAAAACCTGACTGTATTTTAAAGATAAGTGTGTTTGGAAATCCATTGTGAGCAATGTTGAGTTGGCACGATTGCCACAATTAAATGTACATTCTGCTATTTAAAAAAAACAAAACAACAACTGATAATTGCCTTTGTGTTTGTAGGAAAAGCGAGGTGAACCCAAAGATTTATTCTGCTCTGCAGTCAAATGGTAAGTAGCGTACACAAAACCACACAGTAGGTGGAAGTAGACAACTACCATTACTGTGGTTTTAGCTCACTTGAAAACTTTTGTAGAATACATAATGCATGCAAAAAGGATCACACTTGCTAAAGTGCTCTTGCCAAGTGCTCAACTCAGAGGTTAAAGCATTTTTTTTATTTATTTTTTTTTAACAAAGCACAAACTTGAATATATATTTTTTTTATTTTTTTTATTTTTTTGCTTACAAAACACCGACGAGAGAGGATTTCATCCTGGATCAACACAAAGAACTGCAACAACTAAATAAGTACAGAAGACACATCTTATTGTTAGAGTTTTCAGAGACAATATATGGATTATCATTACAGATACCATTAACATCTCTTTTGGCACAAAAATAACTGATAAATTGTTCAAAAGTTTTGATCATCATCATTACACTGTAATATTCCCTTTCAGTAAAAATTAAATATACGTTTTTCATTATTTCTATTTTTTTTTCTCTCATTTCTCTATTAGGAGATTAATTAGGAGCAAAGTGCAATACAGATTCAAAGCTACAAATGCGGGGACCAAATATGGTTTTGTGTGCATGCATTTGTTCCACTTGGCACATCATGCCAAGTGTGACACATCCGCCAGAGACACTTAAATTGTTTGTAAGGACTGTGTCAAAAGAGGTTAATTGTATAGGACTGGGCAATAAAGACAAAAGACATTTCATATATTACCGGTGAATTTTAAGCTTCCTGTGAACAGCAGCCTTTAAATTGAAAATTTCTCTCAAAGCGCCGATGCTTTTGGAGGGCTTGTAAGCCAGAAATTGACCTTGGAGCGAAATCCCTTTCAGAGAACTTGTAAAACAGAATTTGACCTTGAAGGTAAATCCCATTTACTGCAAAGTAGCATGTTCCTAAAGTTTTTTTTTTTTTTTTTTTGCAACCACTAATCAGAAACATTATTGGCCCGATTTTAGGTCATCTCTTACATTTGTGATTAAATGTAAGCGTCTTTTAAATAATCATCCCCTGCTTGTGGAGGTTTGCTGATTTTTGAATGGCACAAAATTGCCACCATTAGGATTTGAGTTGTTTTGTGCGCTCGTTATTGACGCAGTAACTCGAGGTACACCTGCACAATTTCTTGCTATCAAATATAATAACTGTATTAAAAAAAAAAAACCTTTATACATACAAGGCGAAGTTGTATCTGCATATCAATCACAAAGGTCGCGGGGGGTGCTGGCGCCTATCTCAGCTGGCTCTGGGCAGTAGGCGGGGGACACCCCGGACTGGTTGCCAGCCAATCGCAGGGCACACAGAGACAAACAGCCATTCACGCACACAAGCATGCATTATCTTTGGAACGTGGGAGGAGACGGGAGTACCCGGAGAAGACCCACGCGGGCACGGGGAGAACATGCAAACTCCACCCAGGGAGGCCGGAGCCTGGACTCGAGCCCGAGTACTCAGAACTGGGAGGCGGACGTGCTAACCATTCACCATTATTGTCAATATTTATTTTATTTTTTTTATTTTTTATTTTTATTTTTTTTATTTTTTTTTGGGGGGGGGGGGGGATTTCCTTTTTAAACATAACGTGCTTAATAGGGCCTACGTATTTCTTATCAATTTATTGATAATTCTTTATTTTTTTACCTTCAAACAAATCGATTTAAGATGAAATCAATGCTATGTGATAAAACCATCCATGCTCCTCCGGCAGTGCGCCGTAAATGTTTAGCTATGGAAGACACTATTAACCTAAAGAAGTATTGTTGATACAGTGACATTAACCTTCATTTGTTATTCATACATAGCAAACTAATGTTCTTTTATATCCTGATTTTTTTTTTTTCTTCTATCAAACGAATTTTGCATTGATGTCTATCATGACTGATACTGAATTATTGTCCAGGCCTAATAATAGTAAGCTTCATACTGAAAAAAATGGGCCATTTTGACCAAAGTAGTCCTTTAATCTTCTCTGGCAGTATAAAAGCACCAGAGCATTATTTTTGTCAAAGAATAAAATGTACACTTTTTTTTTTTTTTCATTTTATATTGAATTGTGCAGGTAAATCTAACGTTGTGGCTTGTGAGTTGATATTTTACTTGAATCCAGCAGAATGGTTGGCCAACTGGTGTCATGATTGATCTCATTTCTTCTCGAGTGGTAGCTCGTTCACCTTCAAGTCTGCCACAAAAAAAAAAAAAAAAAAAACAGACTTAGAGCTCATTTTAATGCTCCTACAGTATAACATGTTTATTCATAACAGTGATCATCAAGATATAAATACATATACAAGACTGCCATTGTGGTATTTCAAGGTTCCTTTCAACTTGAGCGCATTCAAGTTCGGCAACGCTTATGAAGTGTCAATTTAGCAGGCTAACAAGATGGACGCGGATGATCGTGAGCGTCATACAATGCTAAACATTTGGCTGCGGAGTAACATTTCTGTCTTCCCACACTGTGTTGTAGAACTCTGGGCGGAGTCAGATGACGGCGACTCGGAAATTGAAGCAGCCTTGCGTCCACAACCTGTCAACGCAAACGACGGCAACACAGATGAGTTTTACGACTGATGCTTCCCTGGTGATGTCTTATATTATAAAACCTTGGTTAAAATGTTATTTAATAGCTTGACTGCCACTAATTTAGTGTTCTGCGTTACAAACTTGGCCCAGTTGTAAAAACAAAATAAAGTTGACAACTCTCACGCTGCGTAAAGTATGTGAAGAGTTGCCCAACACTATGCTGTTAACCCCGCTTCAGTCTCTTTACGTGAACAACTCTCCCGGCTCATAATAGCAGCTCGAAATAGATTAAACTGATCTTTTAAAGCGATTTGTTTGCACTGGGCTGAAAAATCATGCATTTTGAATGCCGCGAGCATCTCCGAGTGCTCTGCCTCCGGCACGCTCGAGTGTAAGTGATGTGAGTCACCTGTTAAATGACAATGCACAACGGCCTCTCGGCACGCCGCCACACGACCTGTGAACCCTCTGAAGAGCATTGCCCCCCCCCCCAGGGTACAAAGTGTTAGTATGGTCCAAATGTGCCTCTTGTAGTTTATTTTTTTTATAGCTGACTTTATTTAATAGTACAAATCCAAAAATGTATTTTGTCTTTGTGTCACGAATCAGGAAAATTCTGACTTTTTTTTTGTACTGGTGCATCAGGTTTGATTGCAGCATGACACCACTGTGTATTAATAATCAAATGCCATGTTGAAAGCAGTCTTTCCAACTTTACATTTATGCATAGTGTGAACCTCCCCAAGTGTCATCCTGGCATGTGGGAAAAAACCTGTGGCATTTAATATCAGCAAAATTCCATTAGTAAGCTTCAGCTGACCCGAAATATCAAAAACAGCATATTCATTATCCGTAATGGCATCAGACAACCCTGACCTACCACAAAAAAAAAAAAAAAAAAAAAAAAGCGGACTGCGGCACAATCATTTGGAGTTTGCTAAAAGGCGACTACCTCCCATGCTGTAACGTCCATGTTAAGGAGCATGTCAACAGATACTTGAGAGCAACAGATGGTGCATGTTGGAAGTGGATTACATCATTCTAATGTGAAGTAACCTTTAAAAAAAAATAAAATAAAATAGTCATAATAAGCTTTTTGGTTCCTTGGCACACCAGTGACAATATTGATATTCCGCCAATTCTTTTACTGTGTGTGAGTATGTGATTTTGACTGATTTTGCAAGGCCCACAGAATATTGTGTTCAATTGCTATAAAATCATGGAACCTATCAAAAGAAAGATTCAAGTTTCTTCTTTCATCAGGAAAAAAAGTATGTTTGTATCTGTTTCTGTTTTGCAACAATTAGCATTAGAAGAGAGCTAAGTTTCACAAATCTATTTAAAATTGTAAGTAATTTAGCTTTTTTTTTTCTAGATGGCCCTGGTTGATCTCCTTTGCTCTGCTGCCACCTGCTGGCCGTTTGTGTAATAACTACCATTTCTGCAACCGTTCTTTATCTTCTGTATGCTCTAGCATAAAAAAAATAAAAATATTTAAAAAAAAAAAAAAAAAAAACGTATAAATACGTCTTTGGGACACTTAACACTAAAAAAACGTGTTTACACGTTATTGGGAGCAAATGAGTTATGATGTCACATCAACACATTGATAGGTTGTAAAAAAAATAATCTTATTAGCATGGTTGCCGGTCAATCAGCGGGTACATCTGACGGGTAACCATTAATGTCACCAAGTGGAAACCGAACCCGCACCGCCTGCATGTTAGTGGCGTGAGTGAACGGCGAAAGCATTAGCGACTTCAGAGGTTATGATTTTACAATATTTGTAGCTTATTACTGGGGTTGTAGTTGACACCGGTGTAGAACTGTACTAAGAACTCCTCTTTGTGGACAGGTGATATCATGAAGCGGGTTGGACATGCATGAGGGAACATGGAATTATCAACAATTTGTCATATTTTAGTCTGAAAATCTGTCCTATGCGCTTTGATGAAAGATAGTGTGCGGTTGTGATTTTTGATAGTAGACTAAGTGGAGAGGCGAAAAGTAATCGGTACAACTAAACGGCGTCAAACAATGCCATGATTTTTTTTTTATTTTTTTTTTTCTGCGCTCATGTGAGATGTTTCCGTTACCCGGACAAACGGAGGTTCTGGAGCGTATGCGCCTTCCATTCTACCTGTACCTTTCTTTTATTTTTCTATGACTAAGTAATCATTTCAAGCAAGGTCATTTGTATCTCCAGTCGCAATTAAAATGCATTCACTCCGATGTGGCCTCTTCAGCAGCTTCTTTGGTATGTGTGCTTCACAGACAAAAGGATTTGCTTTTAATTATAACAAGCTTTGGGTTTCTTTTCCTCAGATAAGTCATTGTGACATACTTAAGTTTTACTTAACTTAGACTTAAACAATTCTTTCCACTGATTAGCACAATTGTTGTGGCAAGATTGTTTTTTACCCTTCAGGGTTGAAACATTTAATTATTCAGTGCAAATGTTTTCAGCTGTTCTATCAAATACTGTTCTTTCATTTTAACCAATCTGTATTGCTACCTATTTGCTTCATTCATATTTATCTATCTTTTTTTTTTTTTGTTCAACTACGTGTACAATGAAGATGTGTCCGTGAGAAATCTTTATTACAATGTATCTTCCCTCTCGTGTAGGTAGATCACCAAAATAGAAAATACTCTTTTATGATGCTGTGAAGGTCTACACAACTGCAAACATAACAATAAACATATCACAATTTGGTCAATGTTTTGTTTGTTTGTCCGTTTGTTTTTCAAAAAGCTATACTATTGGTCATTCCACACATTGGTGTTATTTTTACAAATTGTTTACCAAACGGAATTGTTGAAAATAACGCTTGCTGTCTTTGATGATAGAATGTTAAATGTTTGAACAAACACGTCGTTTTTGAGGACTTCTGAGAAGTGACTATTTTGGAAGTATATGGTTTGACTCCCAGCAACTGCTGTTTTTTGTTCATTTTCCTAATTCAATGTTAAAGTAGGGATGTAACGATATCCAAACATCACGACACGATATTATCACGACATGAAGGTCACGATACGATAATTATCGCGATATTGTGGGGTAGGTTGGCGATACAAAAAAAAAAAAAAAAGTCACAATATTGTAAAAAAAAAAAAAAAAAAAAATATATATATATTGTGCTTTTGTACATTACAGAAATGAAAAATATGGAAAAATATGGGATGATACAGGTAAACCACGATTCGATACTGTGACGATATTTGGCTCACGATATCGAGAATATCACGATACACAATATCTACGATTTTTGATATATCATCAAAAAAAAAATTGCAATATGTCACGATATGTGACTGAAAAAGCCAACAAATGCCCATAAAAGGTAAAATGTCTAATTATGCATTTATTCAATGCCGAATCTTTGTACAATGTACAAAATGTGTGCCTCATTGCCTCTTAGTCTTTTAACTGTAAACATTGTAAAGTGAGACAAATTAAAGTGCATAAACATTTAGAACATAATACTGCACAACTGGACACGTTATATCGATATCTACCAACCGTGTATCGATAATTTATTGCAACAGAGAGCACAACAATATATTGCGATATCGATTTTTTTTCTCCCACACCTAATATACATATATATATATATATATATATATATATATATATATATATATATATATATATATACACATAGAGTTCCTCCACATATTGACTCACTTCACAAGCATATTATGTGCCCCTTCATCTGACCATTAGCGTGGATTTGAAACATAGAAGGGCCAAAACATGCCTTGTGAAAATTTAACTGCACTAAAAAAAAAAAAAAACTAGCCACCAGAGGGTGCTAGAACTGCACAAATGGAAATCAACCTGACTTTTTCTTTTTTTTTTTTTAACAGATTGTGCTGCTTTCAATATCATGACATGAACACGATGATATATTGTGGCAGTTTTAATACCACGATATCACGATATTGCCGTTATCGTTACATCCCTAGTTTAAAGGTCACAAACTTCGGTTTCTATTATATACGCAGTACGGTATTTGTATACCTGTACATGTATGTGTATATAAACACACACAAATGAAGCGCAAAGTGGTCTTGTTGGAAACCAGCAACAAAAAGTCTGTGTTCTTTCTTACTTCCTTGATTGGCTGCTACGTCAACACTTCCAAATTTGGGCGTGTTTTGGTCTTCCCACCCTGCCATGCAACCCTTTCCACATTGAGCGAGTGCCAAATGAAAAGGCCTTTCTGCATGAAAACTGACTTACTTAACAGCTTCCTTAAGGAATTTACCTTTAATTAGGCTCATCTGAAAAACCTGTCAGATTCATATCAGTGTGTAAACAAAGAGTACAAAAACTTTCCCAGAACGAAAAGAACGCCAATGTTTAATGAACTTAAAATCCCATTTGCATAATAATTTGAAAGGTATTGTATATTAGTCATTACGTGGAGAACATCTCCGATGGTGCCGCTTGCGTTTATCACTTGATTCAGCAAAGTATCTGAAAGTGCAGCGGGCGAACAATCGGTCCGAGGGTGATTTCCATATGAATGGCGTCCATGAATGAGAGTGGGTTACAGACAACGGCTGTGTCTCCGTAGTCTGCCCGTGAAGGTTGGCTCCCCTCTGCCCCCCACTCTAAAAAAAAAAAAAACAAAAAAACAGGTGAGATTCTGGCATACAAAAGGCCAGGAAGAAAATGTGTTCAGCATGGAGCCTTATTATGGAGATGCTATAGGAAGCGTTTGTGTGGACCGATACAAAAGGAATGTGGTTCACTGTCTACAGATGGAAAACTTCTTTCATAGAAATCTTCGTATAGATCTATTTTTTTTTTTTTTTTTTTGATGATGATGCCACTATAGTATTGCTGATGTTTCATAGTTTACGCCAAAGTTGTCAAAATTATAAACGCCGCTTAATTCGGCAACACTATATGTTTGTGGAATAAGAAGCGACATCCACTTTTTGTTTGTTTGGGTTTTTTTTTTAATCCATGTTAGGGGGCGGCCATTTTGCCACTTGCTATCAACTCAAAATGACATCACAGTGCTGGACGACCTTACACATGGAAGTAAACGGAAACCAACAGATTTATAATGACATGTACATTAACTCATTCACTGCCAGCCCAGTTAAAAATTGATCTTTGACGTGTATAGTTGTCAATGGCACTTAAGTTAATAATGAGGTTATGTGCCTGAATATTTAGTTCATTTTGCTTTCTGTATACTATATTTTTCAAGTTTTTGATCTTTTTAGTAAAAAAAAATATATATATATATCTATTTATATATTTTTTTTAAATACACAACTAATTGGACACCCCTTGTGTAAAGCCTAGTCGTCACCAATATGTCATTGTATTATTACCAAATCTGGTCATTTTCCGCGGCGGTGCAGGCTGATAGGGTGCGAGTGGGGCGACAAGGCTAAGCCTTAATGAAGAGAGTCAAACTGAAGCTGTGACCAGAGAGCTCCAAAATGTAGATTGCCAGATTCCTGCTTGAGATGCTTCAAATCGCATTTTCATTAACCACATTTAGGAGGGAGAGCCAAGAGTCCCTGTTTAGAGCTATTCCCATGATTCTCTCTCTCTCTCTCTCTTTTGCATGCACGCACACACACACGCCCATCGTTTGATGTCCCAGTTTTCATTTGGGATAATTAATATGAAAAGATGGGAAGACATCGTGTTCGACATATTCCTATGAGACAGGCATGCAAAAGCTGTTAAAGCCAAGTCGACAAATTAGTATTCATGCAGGTTTCCCTGTTGCAAGTCATTTTTCCCCACTGGGACACGGTTGTAGATTAGGTAGACAGGCAAAGGCTCATTCGTGATTATATGAGCAGGATGCCACCACAGTGGAGCTTTAAAAAAAAAAAAAAACCTTAGCCAAAGTAAATCAATTTCCGTGACCTGCTAAATGCGATAGGCTACATTCGAATTCTTTAACCCCGCCTATGAGCGAGAAAACGGCCTATAATGGAAGGAGGATCATCTGCCACCGTACAGGCTCATGTTTTCCGAATTTATGTATACGTCATTTGTACTAAACAATTGCTTTAATGCACTTGCATGTTTTTATGTCAATCAACCGGGCCTCACAAAAAAAAAAAAAAAACACCTATTATTGTAAATGGACAAATGGCCTTTTTTTGCTTTTAGCTGCATTGCAAAATGAATGTAAATTGACATGTTAATATTTCAGGAAGTAGCGAACGGGATATGTCATATAGACTGGTTCACGAGGTGGTTTTATTGCAGAAGATTGCAGCTCAGGCGTTTCAGAAACCATTATAAAGGTTGTACGCATTTAATTGAGTTGAGAACATTGTTTATTTATGGTATTTGTTTGAAAATCCATTACTACTCGGTTTGGATGTTTGTTTCTCTTCAGGGTCATTGTAGATGCTGGATCCTAACCTCGGGTTACAGAAGTACGAAAAGTAGTATTAAAAATATTTAACTCATTCACTCGCCGCCATTTTCACATTTCGCAATCCCGTTCGCTCCCGGCGGTTTTACTGGATTTTTGACTGATTTTGCAAGGCCCACAGAATATTGTGTTCTATTGCTATAAAAGCATGGAACCTATCAAAAGAAAGATTAAAGTATGTTTCTATCTGTTTCCGTTTTGCAGCAATTAGCATTAGAAGAGAGCTAAGTTTCATCAGTTTTCACAAATCTATTTAAAATTGTAATTGAGCTTTTTTTCTACATGGCCCTGGTTGATCTCCTTTGCTCTGCTGCCACCTGCTGGCCGTTTGTGTAATAACTACCATTTCTGCAACCGTTCTTTGCAGTTGAGAGGCTGCATCAAAGCCTTCGGTATGCTCTAGCATAATAATAATAATAATAATAATAATAAAAAAACGTATAAATACGTCTTTGGGACAAAACATAAAAAACGTATTTACACGTCATTGGGAGCAAATAATGTTTGAGCGGCTTGTTATGGGAGAAAACCAAGTTTTCAACCAGCTTTTAAAAGGATTTACACTCTGGGCTGACTTCACTTCTATTTGGCATCTTATTCCATTTGCATGCAGCATAACAACCAGATGCAGCTTCACCATGTTTGCTTTGAACTCTGGGGCTGCACTAATAGACCCAAATCTGCAAGCGTCAAGCGACCTATTGGGTTTATATTGAAGCTAGGACCTCACTTCTGACTTTGGCCAATTTATTTAGCGCTCCTTTCGCCGTGCTTAGCCGCCAAAAGTCAGCAATGTTGGAGGATAATTCCACGGCGCATGCACAGGATGCAACATCGACAGCTTATGCATTGTGATTGAGTGCGATCGCCTGAGACGCCGCCACAATTTATTCATGGTACACTCTCCCTCAAGCCACCAGAGACGTGCCTGAGCCCATCTGCAACGCGTCCAACATATTTCCTGCTCCGCATCTTTCCCCGAGTGCAGAAAAGAAAGACTAAATGACACGGAGGAGTGCTTGCGAGTATTTGTGCAAAGACGTGATCATCTGCTCCATGCACGTGACAAAACACATTGCGTTGCTTTTAATGCGCTTCGCCTTCTTTTTTTTTCCCCTCTCAGGAGAAAACAAATCCGTGCTTTTTGTGCAGCTGAGTCACAGGAAGTGACATGAATGCAATGCGCCGTTGATGGATGCAATCTGTTGATGATGGAGATGTTAACAAAAGGTGATCAAAGCGTATTAGCCCAAGACACAGCTGGGGGTGGGGGGGTATGGTTGGAACCCCTGTCATTAACACGGCCTGTTATCTGCGATGTAGCGCGCTCGCTTGGGAATACGGGGTCAGCCATTAGCATCGATTCAAGGGATCAGCATCAATCCGCTAACCGCCTGCCGTGATTTGTTTATCGTCGGGGTTCTTCTTTGGAATAGCATAACATGAACTGTGACTGTGCTAATCTTTGTGTGTGTGTCTCATTTTGTTTTGTTTTATAGAACCACATGAAGGGAACTTATAAGTAAGTGACCTGAAGCAGCCCAGCGACTACCCTCACTAATGTCACAAGGCCAACAAGCTAATTTTTAGCCACGGCTTCTACATTGCTAGCCTGTTATCCACAATGCACACATTTCTAAAGTAGTGTTGCGTCGTGAACGAGCCATTCGTTGAAAAAGAACAAATCTTTTCAGTGAACGGGTCACTTCTTGAATTGCGATTCGTTCTTTGCTCGGCTCGTATTTGAGAGCAGCCGCGCTTCATGCCGTCAGTCTTGGCGAACGACCAATCAGCAGCTGGCGTCAAGACGTGGGCGGGATTTAAAAACGACACGTACAGCCTCGCGATTGGTGTTCAGGAACGAGTCACTGAGGAAGCTTCATGGCGGCGCTGCAGCAGCGTGGAGATGGCGTTTAAAAAAATCGATTCATAAAAGAATCCAGATTCTCATTTATGAATCGAATCAAATTGATATTAATATCCAAAAATCGATTTATTTAATATTAACGTAATTTTTCTACCTGACGTGCGGACGTCTGAATTTTGGTTAGCCGATAGGCCAAGACTCTTGAAGTCGCGAGGCCATATTGCTCCTCCCAGGAAACGTTTCTCGGCATACGATCCGATACATTTACAGTATCGAAATTGGAGAACATTTGAGACAGTACTTAGTTGAAAGAGCGTGATTTATGATGTTTTGAATGTGTTTTAAACAACATAACTCTGCACTGCTCCCGTGGACTGAACTAGAAGACACTTGAAGTTAATTAATAATGCATACAATTAACAGATAACATCAGGGCCATTGGTATTTGTAAAAAATAAATAAATAAATAAATAAATAAAAGTATGTATGTAACTTCCACATTGTCTTGTGCATCGATTTGCTCCCCCGCTGCTCATCTGTCCTTTGCTGCCCAAGCCATGTTGTTGTTGTTGTTGTTGTTGTTGTTGTTGTTGTTTTCCAGAATATATTTTCAGCATCACTATACGACTTCATTAACACCTCTAATTCCAAGGGGGAGGTAAAGTAACTTAACATATTTCTCTCTGTTGCCATGGTGAATCGGCATATTAGGACTCGATGTCTTTTTGTTGTAGTCGTGCATGCGCTTAGCTCAAGGTGAGCGTACTCACACTTGATGGAAGTCATTCAGATCAGCTGTTGGAACTGAACCGAATGCTCACACTTTTCTATTTCACGGGAAGGCAACACAAAAGGTTTCAACACAAACGTTTGGTCAACCTGCTAACTGGAGTTACCCACAAATCGATGTACACGGACGCTGCAGCCAGAATAAACACACGCAATATTGCTGATTTTTTTTATTTTTTTTTACTTTTTGATTGCAAATTTGAATAAAATATATTCAGCAACATACCTACATGCCGTTTTTTTATATACATATATGCACGTGGCATATACATATATATATATATATATATATATATATATATATATGAGTCACAATTATTCGCAAATTTTTCATGCTCTTGTAAACATAAAAGTGAGGAAAATGTTAAACAAATAGAAATATGGCTGCATCTTTTAGTCATTGATACAGTAATTTCATACTAATTCATAAAATTTAGTTAAAAAAAAAAAAAAAAGTACTGTACAGTAAAAAAAAAAAGAGTGATATTGATTTGTGTTGAGGTCATTTTTCTGCCACTAGATGGCATTGTTGCATATGCAAGCCGTTGGTGACAGCTCTGCATTTTTCCTTTTTTTTTATATTAAGAGCAATCTAATCTTTAACATGTAACAAGTAACTTGTGAAATTCTGCACATTTTTAAAATTGTAAAACACAACTTGAGCCCGTCTCCACAAATATATGCATTATTATTATTAAATATATTTATGTGATGTGTCTGCTTCATTCCCTCACTACTGGCTTTACAAGTAAAAAAATAAATACAAAAATAAATGAATAAATAAATAAAATAGTGGTGGTAAAGGAACTTTAAATTAATTCAGAATTAACGCAGTCATTTTGGCACCCCTAATAGATGGATGGATGGGTGGATGGATGGATGGATGGATGGACGTCCATCCAGACAGATGGATGGTGGATGGATGGATGGATGGATGGATGGATGGATGGATGGATGGATGGATGGATGGACGGATAGATAGATAGATAGATGGATGGATGGATGTATGGATGGATGGATGGGTGGATGGATGGATGGATGGATGGATGGATGATGATGATGATGATGGATGGATGGATGGATGATGATGATGGATGGATGGATGGATGGATGGATGGATGGATGGATGGATGGATAGATAGATAGATAGATAGATAGATAGATAGATAGATAGATAGATAGATAGATAGATAGATAGACAGACAGACAGACAGACAGACAGACAGAAGGGAAGGTTGTCAATGAATGAGTTGTGACATTTGGCGAACGAGCGAAAGTTCCCATTAGATCGCAGCTGCATGACTGAGCGGTTTTGCACGTTTGGCTCTCAGTGATGAAAGGAAGAGCGAAATCGCACAATGAGAGCGATCGCGCCCGAGGTTGTAAACTTGTTTGGTGTTATTGCATCATCCAAGCACAAGAGGCTAACAAGTGCCCTCAAGTCTTGCGGTGCTTGTGCGAGAAGAGGCGTTTTGACAATTAGCGCAATAAAAATTGGCCTCGCCTCTACAGCGGTGTATGGAGGGCTGTTCATATTTGTTACACACAAGCTGGAAATACGGCTGGCACTTTTTTTTTTTTTTTCCCATCCTACTAAACAACACATGCACACTGCAATGAAGAAGGCTAAAAAAAAAAATACACAACAAGTAGGATATTACTATTATTATTAATTTAAAAAAGCCCCATAACTCAAATTTGAAACATTTGTCCAACAAATTTGCAACGTTATTGGACCATATTACATATCCAATACATCCGACTTTTTTTTGACACAAATTATAAAGCCAAATAGATTTAGAAAAAACTTGAAAATACATACAGCACAATCTCAGGTATTTTCTGCTTAAATCAATGTAAATGTTCATCTTAATACCACATGCATATTCCATCACTCACAACCATAACCACTTTTTTTTTTTTTTTTTTTTTTTTTACTCGATATATCTTTATATCCGTGGTTGTAAATCGAGGCAGACTTCTTAAAGCGCTTCTAGCAGGAGCTCCGGGGGAGGTTTTACAAAGACGTTTGTGAAGGTCAGTTTGGGTAAGCCTTGTAAACATTGTGTGCACAATAAGGTGACAAGCAGAAAAAAAAAAAAAATGAGTGCAGCGAGCCAATAAACCAAGTCACGAAAGGCAAAAGGGGGTGCAAGTTGTTCACTGTTTGCTGGGTGGTTAAAAGGTTACCAGGTTAATAGTACTTATAATCATTTGCAACTCAAATTTAATTCATGATATCAAACAACAAAATACATTTATTTTTCATGTACGTTTTTTTTTTTTTAGCTCATTTATTCTCAAACAACAAAGTAAGATAATTAATTTGTTACACTGCATTCTAATGTAATACGATTCTATAAGGGGCAATTGAAGGTGGTGCGTTGTGTACTAAACACACTTCAGGGTTAATTGACTTTGCAGAGATCATTCAGCTTCAGAAAAACCGACATGCACATTGATACAAATTGGTGCAAATCAAGTGACGTGCACATATCTTCACACGTCACACACACTTGACACCATCCGCACCATTAGAATTTTACCTTGGTCTCATCAGACCGCACGACATGGTCCCAGTAATCAGTGTTTTTAAATGTGAACTTTTTCTAAGTATCACTTTCCAGTAACCAGGAGGTCATCATTTCATAATTTATCTCTCAATTTACTTCATAAGCATTCCACATGCATTCAAATCTCAGCATTCCTCTATTAGCATTCAGCTTCCAGCATTCCCACGCAATTTCTCCAGAAATTGCACTTAGTCTAGTTTATTGTTGTTATTATTATTATCCATCCATTTTCTTGACCGCTTATTCCTCACAAGGGTCGCGCGGGGGGTGCTGGCGCCTATCTCAGCTGGCTCTGGGCAGTAGGCGGGGGGACACCCTGGACTGGTTGCCAGCCAATCGGAGGGCACACAGAGACGAACAACCATCCACACTCACAAGCACACCTCGGAACAATTCGGAGCGCCCAATTAACCTGCCATGCATGTCTTTGGAATGTGGGAGGAGACCGGAGTACCCGGAGAAGACCCACGCAGGCACGGGGAGAACATGCAAACTCCACCCAGGAAGGGCGGAGCCTGGACTCGAACCCGAGTCCTCAGAACTGGGAGGCGGACGTGCTAACCAGTCATCACCGCACTTAGTCTGGTTTATTATTATTATTATTATTATTATTATTATTATTATTATTATTATTATTATTTCTTTATTATTATTTTTTTACTTTTCACATGCAAGTGCCTAGTACCTGACGATTCAATTCGCATCACGATTCATAGGTCACGATTCAATTTGATACCGATTAATCCCGATACGAATTTCTAAATTGCTTGTTTTTTTTCCTCAAATTTAGAAAATACTAATCAGTAAACTTGTACACTCTAAGATTTGTACGAAAATGTATTATTTATTTATCTGAAACTTCAAGTCATCAAGTCCATTCTTAAGGTTTGAACCCTAAGAATGTTGAAAAATCGATTCGGCCGCCTATTGAATCGATTCGCGAATTGCGAGCTGTAATATCGAGATATTATATCGAGGTTCTGCTACTGGTTGGGTTTCCGGCGCAATTATCGTCATATTTTCATGTCTAACATGGGTTCTTCGAAAATGAATATATATAAAAAAAAGTGCATTTTTATTGTCGTATCTATTTTGTTCCCCCGTCGTTGCTAATTGTGTGTGTGTTGCCGTAGCGTGTGGAACTTTTGAAGGAGTCGCGAGCTTGAGCGGGCGTGAAGGGCAGCGCGGTCAATCAAAGGCCGCCCCGTCTTGTCCCCGCCTTCGCTTTCGGGTCTTCCTGATGCTAATTCTCTTGATTTGACTTTGATGTGCCAATTTGTGCCTGATGAATAATTGTCTGGCTCGCTGATAACTTGTGGGAGTCAAGTGCGTTCTGGTGGCACTCGATGCAAATGGGAGATATTTGGCTCCTTCAAATCACAACAGTCGCCCCTCAGCTTTCGCCTCGCCGCGCAGTGAGCAAACTCACCAATTAGCTGCGTTTGAAGAAGCCATTTTTGATTGGCGCAATCAGTAAACAGCAAGGCCTCTTTATGATTGTGGCCCTGATTAGGATAAGTTGTCACTTAAGAAGTTGTTGAAGATTTTCATTTCATTTCATCGCCTTATATTGCTGAAAAGTACGGTCATTAGCTAATCCATTCTCCACTGTTATAGCACTTAGATTAAAATTTGTTCAGGCTGTCAATGTTGACAACCACTTGTTTTATTTATTTTTATCAACATCCCAAATTAATCTCTAAAAAAAAATGGAATCGAAACAGCTGACCAGCGTGCACAAGATGTGATTTGACGTTACAGAAATGCCTTCATACAAAAATATTCCGAACATACTTTAACTCATTCACTGCCAATGACAACTATAGACGTCAAAATCCAAGCAAACAGTGTTAATTTTGAAAAAAAAAAAAAAAAATTAAAATTAAAATTTTAATATAAAAAAAAAATAATTTAGTTTTAGTTATAGTTTTCTGACTAAATTTAATTAAAGCCTTAGTCATAACTCAGTCACCTGATTGTGTTTTAGTTTTAATCCAATTTTAGTCAACAAAAATAAAGAGCAATTTTAGTCGACTAAAATTGACTTTTGGAGGCCTAGACCCAGTATGTGGTCTCAGTAAGACCAAGACCAATCACAAGAACGTCAACGCCCGTGTTGTAGGGTAACAGGAATCCGTTCTACGCACAATGGTAGCACTTAGCAATGAAATTGTTGTCATCGTTGTTATTCATAACGACAATGATTTATAACTACGAATGAAAACAATGAAAAACTAAAATTAAATTCAAATTTCTTGTCAAAATTTGCACTGGCTGTTTGCTTGGATTTTTGACGTCTATAGTCGTCATTGGCAGTGAATGAGTTAAAGTAACACTCGCTCGGTTTATTCCGGTCAAAGTGCGCCGGTTGGCTCGAACTGGCTTCGTTTCTCATTGATGGCCGCGGAATAATCTGCATGAATAAGAACACCTTCATATTCATTCATAGCCATCTTAAGAGTGTCTCTGCATTAAAACCTAATTAACATTAAAAAGCAATTAACTGATAAAAAAGAAAAGAAAAAAAGACTGATCTAATTTATATGCCAGAATACTTAGCCGCAAAAGTTATTATTTGGGAGCTCATTAGTAAACAAGTGCAGTAAAATATTCATCTTGAAACGCTGATACCAAATAACGAAGAAAGAAAATGTGAATGCCATTTAGCACAAGGGATACTTTACAGACTCACCTGCAATAGGTGAAAAGAGCAAGATAGAAATACCTTAAAAACTTTTTTTAACACATTTAATCTAACACACATAAAATTAAATATTACTCATGTCCTCCCAATAACTTATAAATAAGTTTTTTTTTAATGTTTTAAGTGTCCCAAAGACGTATTCTTACGTTTTTTCGTTTTTTGTTTTTTGTTTTGTTTTGCTTTTTTAATGTTAGAGCATACAGAAGACTTTGATGCAGCCTCTCAACAGCAAAGAACGCTTGCAGAAATGGTAGTTATTACACAAACGGCCTTCAGGTGGCAGCAGAGCAAAGGAGATCAACCAGGGCCATGTTGAAAAAAAGCGCAGTTACTCACAATTTTAAATAGATTGGTGACAACTGATGAAACTTTGCTATATTCTAATGCTAATTGCTGCAAAACGGAAACAAATAGAAATGTACTTTTTTCTGATAAAAAGAAGAGAGTCTAATCTTTCTTTTGATAGGTTCCATGTTTTTATAGCAATAGAACACAATATTCCGTGGGCCTTGCAAAATTAGTCAAAATCCAGTAAAACAGCCGGGAGCGAACGGGATTGCGAAATGTGAAAATTGCTGGGAGCGAATGAGTTAAGGGCGTCAGGTGATTACATTTTTTTGACTTCATGACTTCAACACTTAACTCGTGATGAATTGCACATTTGATATCTGTTCTAAATGTACAACAAAACATTTTTTCTAAGTTTTCATACTCAACATAAAAGTGTAAAAATGTTAAACTAATAGGCTGCATCTCATTGATACAGTAATTTCATAATAATTCATAAAATGTAGATAAAATTAAGAAGATGTACTGCATTGAAAAACACAATTGAGATATTGATTTGCGTTAAGGTCGTTTTTTCTGCCACTAGATGGCATAATCACATTTTTAAGACATTGCTGACAGCTCAGTGCATTTTTCTTTTCATACTAAGAGCTGTCTTTAACGCCTCTTTTTTTTTTTCTTTTTTTTTAAAGCGCGATTGACGGCCAACCCTTTAGCAGTGATAAATGTAATAATAATGCATATATTTGTGGAGACTGGGGTCAAGTTGTATTTTACAATTTAAAAAAATTGAATTTCACTTCATGTTAAGGCAGTGCTTCTCAAATAGTGGGGCGGGCCCCCGCCCAGGGGGGCGCGAGGCTCCATCAAGTTTGACCTCGGGGAACATGCTTTTTTATTTTTTTATTTTTATTTTATTTTTTTACTGTACAAGAATAAAGTGCAATTGCACCTCCACTACATTAGGGGGCAGTGGCGCTCTCATTATTGGCAGAGTGCGCGCAGGGAGCATTCACTTGGTGGTGTAGGGGTTTTGTTTGCACTGAGCATGCTCCACTTTACACACACAAATTATTTTATTTATTTTTGTTTTGCAGGTTAAAGTTTTTTGGGTTTTTTTTAATATTGTGCTCCTGAGTTAATGTTGGTGATCAGTTTGAATGCATTATTATTTATTGATTTTATGTCATTTTATTTTTCCGTATCATATGGTTTGACATGGCCAGTCAAAAAAAAATGTTATAGTTTAATTAAGGATTTCATTTTATTTTTGAATTTCAGACGCACTTTAAATCTTTTCTGTTACAGTGAATAAAGCAATTCTTTGTTGTAAGTTGCTCCATATTTCTATTTTTATTTTTGTTTTTTTATTCTCTTATACGTTAATACAGATACAGTGTTATGCGGAGGTGTGCTTATAACAATTTTATAGACAAATGATACTATTTATCGTGGGGGGGGGGGGGGGGGGGGGGGTTGGTGGGTCGTGAGATGTTTTCTTCTTACTGGGGGGGGCATGACAGAAAATAATTGAGAAGCACTGTGTTAAAGGATTTATTGAATATACATAAAATTCACTGGATGTCCCCACCCCGTCGATGAATACGATTCAAACAAGCACATCGATAACCCACCACACACTTTTAATGCACTGACCAGCAAACCTCTACGTGATGCCTTCATCAATCCAGCTAAATCAGTGACAGTGGTTTGTGTGAGTGAGGACGAGGCCTGATTACGGCACTTTTAACATGTCGCGCTGATTAGGGCCCAGTGGATCTGACCACTAATTAGCTGTGAAGTGTGGTTGGCCGCACAGACAGGACAGTGGCAGGAGGAGGCGGTGGAGGTGGAAGAGAGGGTTGGGGGCAGCCAGCCTAAACCCGCTCCCACCCTCGCCCTCTCTTGTCCACTCACGACCCCCCCCCCAAACCCACAAAAGGATCCGCGGCTTTGATTGGGTCTGCTGCATTGTGGAAAGGCGAGCTGAAAAAGAGTCCAATTTCTCTTTCGGCTGTGCCACGACCCCCTGCGGGGTGGAGTCAATGTAGCCTTTCTGTGCCTTCGTATGACCAGCTGGCTACACGGGGCCAAATAAACACTCCAGATCCACTGGCTGCTATATGATTCCCAACTGGAACAAAGCTTTTTTTTTTTTTTTTTTGTCCCATGCGGATTGCGCTCTAATTGGTGCGGCCGAGACAAGTTGTTGTTTGCGCTGATGAGGTTTTAATGGAGAGAAAATACAAATGACAAGTCAATACAACACTCATGTTGGCTTGTAAGATTAGCAGGAACCCCCAACTCTCCAAAACGTGCCCAAAACTGTCGTCTCAAGAATCCAAAGCTTCGCGTTGACCTGTCAAAGCATCAAAACGATGCAACTAAAACAAAATCAATTACAATTTAATTTGGCAATATTTACATTGAATTCTGTAGATTATACTGCTTCCTTCCTCAAATGATCTTTTCTAATGACATGGGGAAAATGCAACATGTTGTTTTGTGCTTGGCTAATCAATGTGGTTTTGCAAAAAAAAATTGAAACGTAATACTGAAAAGAAACACCAAACAATTACACCAATCATAATTTAATGAGAATAAAGTAGTATTTGCAGAAGCAAAAATATTTTTTTCAAGAGTAATAATAATTATGATGATGATGATGATGATGATTATTATTATTATTATTACTATTATTATTATTTAATAATTTAAGAAATGTTTTTTAACATATTGTTTTATATTTATTTTATTAGCTTGCAAGTAGCAGCTAAATAAGTAAATAAATAATACCAATTAAAAAAATAAATAATAATAATAATAATAATAATGTGATTAATCGGTGGTAATACAATGATTAATGCGATAATTTTTTGTGATTAATTAATTAGGTAACGCTTTAACTTCGACAGCACTAGTTTTTAGATTGTGTATTTGGCTTGTTTGTGTCTGGACCAAATCCAATTCATTCATTCATTCATTCATTCATTCATTCATTCATTCATTCATGCATTCATTCATTCATTCATTCATTCATACATTCATGCATTCATTCATGCATGCATGCATTCATTCATTCATGCATGCATTCATTCATTCATTCATTCATTCATTCATTCATACATTCATGCATTCATTCATGCATGCATTCATTCATTCATTCATGCATTCATTCATGCATTCATGCATTCATTCATGCATTCATTCATTCATTCATTATTAGTAGAATAAACGTACAATATTACAGGAATAAAGTCGCACTTGATAAGAATTAGTTTAAAAAAAAAAAATCATAATATTGCATTTTTTCCTGAATCTAATTAGTCAACTCTCGATTACCGATACCTCGAATTAAGGCCGGATGTCAGCCCAATACCGATACCTGGCATTGGTACTCGCCCATTCCAAAATTTTAAAGATAACATAATTTTGAATGTAAATAATAATAATAATAGCAAACCCAGCCTAGATCCCTGACACAAATCTTCCTTCTTCTTTTTTTTGTTGGATATGTACTTTCTATTTTTCATCACATCTGTTAACTGCACGCTACGCGACTCACAAGCCGCACACGGCCCGCACTTTTCGTCTACTTCAAGTCATTTATATATTTGCAGATTTCAATGGGCGCTCGGCATTTCTTCACCTCGCTGCCTCTGACCGGGGCGACCCCTGACTGCAGCTTCTCGAGAGGAAGAGAGGAAAGGAGTCAAAGAAACGCGGGATTTGAATGTAATCCTGTTTGTGTTGGGGGTCACATGCTTTGCTGCAGTCTGGAAAGTTGATTCGAGGGAAGCGGTCTAATTGTCATTCCCTCTTGGAGAGCAGTCAGTGTCTCCTGCTGAATGCTGGAGTGGAGACAGGTTGCCGCAAGATGATAATTGAAAAGAAAGTGGGTGGTCCTCTTTGGCCCGCAAGCCCTCCGGGACAGTTCGATTGAGACTCCAGCTTGTTTTGAATGGGCCAAATGTTATATTTGAAGAAATGATTATGTCCTTCTGGGCTTAATTTGACGGGCGTTAGCTATTGAAAGGTTGCTCTCGCCGCTGTCTGTCGACATTCATGTTAATATCCTCGCGTGCTTCTATTTCCGACCGCTCGCTGTCAAATCCTCTCAGTCACTAGTTGCGAAAACGTTTTATTTATAGTTCGTCGTTTATTATGTGACTACAATGCGATTTTTCTTTTTTTGGGGGGGGGGGCGACTGCAACTATCAATTGAATGAGGAAATGGTCGCACACCTGCACAAGGATAAGTATTTTTTTTTTTTTTTTTTTCCCAACCTAAATACACTGATTGTATCCATTGCATTGCTCTCCAGGCGGCCCTATTAACCGGTAATCTGCAGACTGGCAGCTGGCCATTACCGTGGCAACCGTAAGTGTGTGTGTGTGGGGGGGGGGGTGGTTCAAAAGTATTTAAAAAAAAAAAAAAGGGGGGCCGTGTTGTGAAGGACAGTGTTAAACTCCCCCACATGTAAATGTCCATAAAAACTTCAGTAATCTGAGTTGGTTATTTAAAAAAAAAAAAAAAAAAGTCTTAAATTAACATTTTCAATGTATTGTTTAGGACAGCTTGGCAACCCATTCCAAGGATGGAGTGTAATTATATCATGCGCGGTGCACCAGAAAGTGGTGTTCTTGAATGAATTACAAATCTCTCGCGGAAACACTTGTCCTTCATTGCAGTCAAAGTGATGGCCACAGTCAATAACCGTTTCACTCCCGTCACACTTTTCATCCACGCGTCTAAAAAGACAGATTGGAAAAAAAACGCCGTCGACGTCGGGAGAAATTGTCAGGTTGAATGTGCTTTCATTTGTAAAAAAAAAAAAAAAAAAAAAAAAAAGGAAGCCATGTTAATATTCCCGCTTGAAATGAGTTTGACTTCAAACGGCGGGAGGTTAAACGTTTGCCGAGTTTCTTCGCAAGAGGCTCTGAACCTCCAACGAAGACCTAATGGCAAACTTTCATGTTGCAAAACCGGCCTTTTACAAATGCAATGGCCGCCGTGGGGTTAATCATTCATTTGAAATTAATGTAACAATGTTATATGCTGTAACAGGACTAAAAAAAAAACATAATTTTATGTAATTATAACTGTCTTAATTAATTGAAACATAACTTGATCACATGACGTGCAATTGGCTAGATTAGAACAACCCACAATGCCACTACAGAGGAAAATTTGAACTTGTTAACTCTTTGACTGCCAAAAACGGTTAATAACGTATTCTAAAATCCTAATGAATGACGCCAAAAACGTTAATTTACGTTTATTACATTTTTTTTTTTCTGTGAATGGGCAGCGCAACATCTGTGCAGCACTACCTTGTCAGCAAACAAAAAAAATAATTACTGTCAAAGTCACTGTTGTGCAAAAAAAAAAAAAAAAAAAAATCTTTTTCACGAAAAGCTTGTTTTTCTCTTATGTCACTCAAATGACCTAATTTCAAATGGTGATTACTAAAGAACGGAATAAAGTAAAAACATACTTTTGTTTTTTCTCATAAAAGAATGGAATCCAATCTTTCATATGGTAGCCACCATATGTATGTCGTCATACCGCACAATATTCTGTATGCTTTGAAAGATGAGTAAAAATGCTCCGAATCGGCTGGCACCGTTGGGGGTTTTTTTGGATAACGTTTGGCAGTCAAAGAGTTCAGAAGAACGCTGCAGATCAAGCCAGAGTCAACTTGACGATGTCAAAAAAAAAAAAAACATTTTTATGTAATTATAACTGTCTTAATTAATTGAAAGAAACAATCGTTTTTAAGTTATATACCGTTATTTTACCGATGCAGCCCACTTGGTAGTATATTTTCCTCCATGCGGCCCCTTGAGCTAACATGAGTTTGACACCCCTGGCATGTACTGTTAGTGTTGTTCCGATACTGTTTTTTGGCTCCCGATACCGATACTGATAGCCAGCTTTGCAGTATCGGCCGATACCGATACCATACCGATACTTGGTTGTTTTTTTTCCTCAACATAAAAAAGCTGTCCTGCTATTGGTTCAGAGTAGGGGTGTTAAAAAAAAAATCGATTCGGCGATATATCGCGATACTACACCGCGCGATTCTCGAATCGATTCAATAATCGGCAGAATCGATTTTTTTTTATTTTTTTTTTATTTTTTTATTTTTTTTTATTTTTTTAGGATTCACACCTTGAGCATGGAAGAATGTTATATGAACGGAACATTAAGCCTTAATATTTTATTTTAATGCTGTTCAAACATGAAACAGATTACAACCTCTATAAGACTGAAATTTCAGATAAATAAATAATACATTTTCATATAAATCTTACACTCTACAAGCTTACTGATTAGTATTTTCTAAATTTGAATGAAAAAAAATCGCAACAATCGACTTATAAATTCGTATCGGGATTAATCGGTATCGAATCGAATCGTGACCTGTGAATCGTGATACGAATCGAATCGTCAGGTACTAGGCAATTCACACCCCTAGTTCAGAGCATTCAAGGGCCGATAGGATATCTTAGATCGGCATGCAGTGAACATGTCACATACCAGTGAACGTCGTGCACCAGCAAGACACAAGATGCTGCATCCAAAATCCTATATTAGCGTTGGAATTAATGGTATCAGCATGTTACTTGTGAGTAGTCACCGATACCGATACCACTGTTTTTATGCAGTATCGGCACCTCTGCCGATACCAGTATCGGTATCGGAACAACACTATGTACTGTATGCTTAGCGGTGCAAGTTTGTCCATCAAAATAAATCGAACACAACTCAATCTCATTCGAAATTTTAAAGCTGCCATTTGAATGCAAAGTTTCCCCCTCATATTATTGTTTTCAGACTCCGCACACGTGCTTCTCAGCGGGATTTTGTTTTTTGTTTTTTGTAGGAATCGGCTGAACTAATTTCCTTAAAGAAGAGTTTGTGCGACTTAATGAAGCAGAACTAACGGAGGTCCCACAATCATCGGCGCCATGCTCGCAAGCGCCGCGGCAGGACAGAGCGGCCATTGATTCTTGCTTTCCAGCCACTTGAGTTCCTAATCAGCTTCTTTTGGTTGCGCGTTTGAGGCCTGACAAACCCATTGTTGGCCCGTGTCACTGAAGGTCAGTCGTTATTAGTGGCAACTGAAAACACTTTCTTGAAATCCTTATGGCCCGAGTGAAAAACATGCATATGGGGGACTTGGAAGAGGGGGGGGGGGGGGATTATTGGCATTACAGCCAGTTGGGAGAGAATGTGACATGGTTTTCTAATAAGGGATGCTCTCACCGCCTCAAGCCCACATCCCAAAAAACAAGCAGTTCGTCCATCCTTCACTTCCAATGAACCCTTCGAGTACAAATAGTAGTCAACAGTGTTCGGGGGGGTTCGTGCTCAGAGTGAAAAAAAAATCCTTGTTAGTTAGCGTGCAAATGTTGTTTATTTATTTTCATTCAACTGGTTTTCAAAGAGAAACGTTGATCGGTTTCATTACGTGCGCCTCATTTCCTTTCCCGTTTAAGACTCGAGCCAAAAAAAAAAAAAAACTCAATCAGAGACATTTTTGAAATACATTGAAAGCGTGTCTCTCCACTCTCGAATCGCTCCGAAGTTTCTAATTTAGTAACTTCACTTGTATGCTAATAATTTTTGCCCGCCTCTCATCAAATTCTCATTCCCCGGTGCGCACTCTGCATTAATGAGGTCAATATGCAATCACCCGTCACGACATTCGGCGCAACGGCGCAATCTTAATGAGCTCTGTCAAGCTCGATCGGAAAAAAAAAATCCAAAAAAAATCCTGATACAATAATCACTAATCGGTAGGGATGTTTGATACCACTTTTTTTCAGACCGATACCGATACTCAGACCCTCAGTACTCCGATACCAACTGCCGATACCAGTAGTACATTTTAACAAATACAAAAAAAAAATTACAAATATTTTTAAACAAATATATTCCCTTTAATTTTGACAAAAAAAACAACAACAAAAAAACAGCACAGTCACTCTTCAATAGCCTTAACGCTCAAAATAAAACAAACAAAAAATGCTCTTTTAGTTGAAGATTCACAATTTTGAAGTATTTCCAAAACCGGTGAAGTTTTGGTGAGAAACTGCTGCAAGCTAGCTAGCGCCACTTACAGGCAAGGAGGACTAAAATATTAAACCTGGAGGGAAAAGCAGCTGTCAACGTCTCCTGCTGCATCCCAGCTTGCGATTTTGCTCAATGACACGCGATCACATGACGCGCAATTGGCTCGATTCAGCAAATATTCATGATGCAAGAGAAAGCATCCAGTAAAATTACTTTTTACTTTTACTTGTCAAGTACATTTCAGAGCCTGCACTTTTACTTGAGTAATTATTTGAGTTAATACTTTTACCAAAGTTGTTTATTATACAAGTAATTGTACTTTATTTTTATTTATTTATTAATTAATTTATTTATTTATTTACTGATGTCAAATGTATTACTTGTAAAAAAAAAAAAAAAAAAAACTTTTACTTGTCAAGTACATTTCAGAGCCTGTACATTTACTTGAGTAATTATTTAAGTGAATACTTTTACCAAAGTTGTTTATTATACTTTATTTTTATTTATTTATTTATTTATTTACTGATGTTAAATGTATTTACTTGTAAAAAACAAAAACAAAAAACAACCTATATTCGCACTTCAAAATGTTTGCATTGTTCTTGTTTACGGCAAAACTGATATTTATGTTTATGTACAGCACTTTTGTATACAGCAACGGCTGTTCTTAAAGCGCTTTATCAATAAAGTTGAGTTGAGTTGAGTTTTACTCAAGTAAAGAATGTCGCTACTCTCCCATCGTTGGCCCTGAGCAACTGTGATGTCATTTTCAGTGGACAGCAAGAAGCAAAATGGCCGCCCCGCTGAGATGGATTAAAAACCACAAATGCAATATTAATCAGAATATTGTGTTTACACTATGGGGCTGCATCTAATGTTTTATTGTAAAGAAAATGTTGGGGCTAACTTCCCTTTAAAAAAAAAAAAAAAAAGATCATTTTATTAAGTTTAGATGTAAAAAAAAAAAAAACATCACAGGAAAAACTTACATCAAAAAGAGTTGAACAAATCAAGTCGCTTCATCTTAACTCATTCACTCCCAAAAACGTATTTATACGTTTTTTGTTTTAGGTTTTTGTATGCTAGAGCATTATGAAGGCTTTGATGCAGTTTGAGACCTGAAGAGGTTGCTTAAAGCAATGGTAATTATACAAACAAAAAATAAATAAATAAAAATAAATAATGGCCAGTAGGTGGCAGCAAAGTATAAGAAATCAGCCAGGGCCATGTTGCAACAAGCTCTTTTTCCCAGTATTTTCAACAGGTTTGTGAATAATGATGAAACTTAGCTAATTCTAATGCTAATTGCTGTAAAATGTAAAAACCGATACAAATGTACTTTTTTTTTCTGATGAAAGAAAAGACTTTAATCTTTATTTTGGTAGGTTCCATGTTTTTTTATAGCAATAGAACATGAAAATGTCTGGGAGTGAATGAGTTAACTGCTTCAAACAATGCTCGACAATTATTGATGCTAACTTCACCTTCATCAATTCGCTCTATTCGCGCTGTAGCGGTCGCCTCAGTCGACGGATGAAAGAATCTCTCTGGGCATGTTTTGAACTCCTGCACTCGACGGAATAAGCTGACAACACAGTCGAGGACCCGAGTTGGCATCATGTGATTCCTCCTTCAAACTGCAAACTCGTCGAGACTCCACCCAGCAGTCCACTCCACCATATTGGCCTCAGTTGTGCACAATAACCCTCAGCAGGAGGAATAATTCATCGCATTGCTACAGGGGTGTCCAAACTACGGCCCCGGGGGCCATTTGCGGCCCCGCCGTCCATTTTTCAGTGGCCCGCGACATGTGCTGAAAATGGCATTTGACTCGGTTCAAATCAAATAAACAAAAGAAAAATGTTTGGAGATGGTCAAAGTAAGAAGGGAGGGTGTCGAAAAAACACAGGTGCTATTAAAGGGTATTTTAGACTGAGACTTAGACTTAACTTTATTGATCCCTCTGGGAAATTTACATGTCCAGCATAATAAAATAAAAAATAATTCAATCAATCAATAAATATGTTATTATATATATATATATATATATATATATATATATATATAAAATTTTAGTTAACTAAAACTAACGAAAAAATTAAAATTCAAAAAACTATTTCGTTAACGAAATAAAATAAAAAAAACCCCGAAGATGCTTTTTAAAAAAAAAGAAAACTAACTGAAACTACATTTTATGTTTACAAAAAATAACTAAAATAAAACTAACTATAATTACAGCAAAAATGTCCTTTGTTTTAGTCTTTGGTAATTAATTTAATGCATGAGCCTTTGGGGATGATTTTAAATATGATTTTTAGTAGATTTATTTTGATATAAACCGGAATAATGACGTTGCAACCATGGTGTTTTTTAAACATTGCGCACAAGTAATACACATTTAAAAAAAAAAAAAAAACTAAAACTAACACTGAAACTAACTAACCTAAAACTAAGCATTTATTAAAGAACTAAAACTAATTAAAAAAAATAAAAAATAACAGAACCACCCTGAAAACTAATTAAAACTAACTAAATAAAAAAAAAAAAAACTTAAAACAAAACAAAAACTAAAATGAAAAATTCCAAAACTATAATAACCCTACTGCCATATTACAAATAAATGGGTGTATATACTGTAGCATTTTTCTAAATATGCAAAAGCACAAATAAATTATTTGTACAATTTTTAGGACTAAACACAATTTCTCTTCATAACATTATGTGGCCCTTGCGTCCTTCTGACTTTCTGTATGTGGCCCTCAAATGAAGAAGTTTGCACACCCCTGCAGGCTTGCCAGGCTTGAGATAACATCTGCATACTTGGAAGAAAAACGTGAAAACACACACACACACACACACACATTCCCCTTTGAAACTTTCTTAAACCATCTTAATTATCATTTTTTTGAAATGAATAATTAACAAGCTAATTCACCTGCAGTTAATGCAGCATGTTTCTTTTCATGGCGATGATAATAAGAACCGAGTTGCCTGAAAGAAAATCATTAGAATGAAAGACGGCCTCAATATTTGAATGTCTTTGTCAAGCCGAGACCGAAACCACAAAACATTTCTCTTCACATATCGTGGAAAAAAAAAAAAAAAAAGAAAAAGAAAAAGAAAAAAAAAGAATATGAGCAAGGATGCATGTTGGTAGGTAAACTATGGAGCCAATAATGTTGAGCCTTTGCCAATTAGCGCTCGCTAGGTTGCTAGGTCGCCATGGTCAATTGAGGAGCACATCAATAGGACTTGAAAAGGTTCGTCTGTGATCAGACCTTCTGACATATTAAGTAGAATAAAGGGAGGGGAGGGAGTTGGGAGGGGGTCTTGGGGGGGTCTTTGGGGGCTGCAGGAACGACATTATGGAGTGCAACCTGCAATTACCTGGCAAGAATAGATGTGTGCGTAAAAAAAAAAAAAAAAAAAAAAAAAAAAAAAAAAACTATCCATGTCTTATCAAACTCTATAACAGGGCTGTCCAAACTTTTTCGTTTGAGGGCCACATACAGAAAATCAGAAGGACGCAAGGGCCACATAATGTTATGAAGAGAAATTTTGTTTAGTCCTAAAAATTGTACAAATAATTTATTTGTGCTTTTACATATTTAGAAAAATGCTACAGTATATAAACCAATTTATTTGTAATATGGCAGTAGGGTTATTATAGTTTGGGAATTTTTCATTTTAGTTTTTATTTTGTTTTGATTTTTTTTTCTTATTTAGTTAGTTTTAATTGGTTTTCAGAGTGGTTCTGTTAGATTTTTTATTAGTTTTAGTTCTTTAATAAATGCTTAGTTTTAGTTTCGTTAGTTTCAGTATTAGTTTTAGTTTGTTTTTTTAAGGTGTATTACTCAACTTTATTTATAAAGTTGTCAATAAAACTCGTGCAAAACATTTAAAAAACAGCATGGGCGCGATGTCATTATTCCAGTTTATATCAAAATAAATCTACTAAAAATCATATTTAAAATCATCCCCAAAGGCTCATACATTAAAATTAATTACCAAAGACTAAAACGAAGGACATGTTTGCTATAATTATAGTTTTATTTTATTTAGTTTTGTAAACCTAAAACGTAGATTCAGTTAGTTTTGGGTTTTTTTAAAACGCATCTTCGTTTTTGTTTTATTTCGTCAACGAAATTGTTTTTTGAATTTTAGTTTTTTCATTAGTTTTAGTTAACTAAAATAACCTTTAATGGCACCTGTTTTTCGACACCTCCCTTCTTACTTTGATCATCTCCAAACATTTTTGTTTTGTTTATTTTTATTTGAACTGAGTCAAATGCCATTTTTAGCATATCTCGCGGGCCACTAAAAAATGGACGGCGGGCCGCAAATGGCCCCCCCGGCCCGTCGTTTGGACACCCCCCTGCTCTATAATAACCTAAATGTGGCATAGGCTTCCATTTATGGAAATATCTGCTTTGTATAATAGAGGCAATTTCATGAAATGCATCATTGAGTTGTGCAAGCGTATGCGAGGAATGAATTTTCATGACGATATATTGTGTGATACTGCTCACCCCCCCCCCCCCCAAAAAAAAAAACTTCACCAGACTGAAATGATGCAATTACAGTACGCGGCCACACTGCATATTTCCTTACAAAGAGAGGTTCACCCCACAATAATGTGAAAGAAGCAACAGACAACAATAGGCGGTGATTACCAAGCATAGCCTATTAGAGCGCCATAACTGTGGCTATTGAAAAAAAAATAAAAATAAAAATGAAAGAAAAGAATGGCTTCACCTCCACTTTCATTTCATGGTCCACCATCAAAAAAAAAAGAAAAAAGAAAAGCTTTGTTGACAGCTCATTCATGCCCTCAATTTGGGGGAGCGAATCTATCCGGAAATCATCTTGCGGCATCAAAGTGCATCCAGGAATGCATTTGTCGTTTGTTTCGTGCTCTTATCCAACTCCCGCCATGACCGACTTGTTGCGGCCAATTTCAAAATGTCAGGTGCATATTGGCTCTGATCGCCCCTGGAGTGTGCATGATGATAGCCCGCATATACATACAGCTGCCAGGTATGTGAAGGGGCTCGCAAAATGGAGGCTCTCCCAGCTCTCCGTTGAGATAGCCATCATCATCATCATCATCATCATCATCATCATCATCATCATCATCATGGCGCGGTGTCATCACCCCAAAAGGGGGCTCCACAAAGTCACTTCCAAACACGTTTAAATGAACACCGGAAATGAAATATTCGACGCCATTATCGGCCGATGTTTTTTTTTTTTTTTTTTTTGGAGCTGGAAACACTTTCGAGTTGGTTTGCACAAATCGTTTATCTTTTCAAGAGATTGGTCGCCAAAAAAAAGAAAAAGAAAAAAAAATCCGTGTGTGTGCGTCTCTATTATATATGAATTATGAAAGTAATAAATACACATTATACAGTAACTCTGTTGGAATAAAATAAAATCAGAATAGAGGTAAAAAGAAAACACTTGAAAAGACGACATAAATTATTATTATTAATATCAGCACCCTCATATGTTCCAACTCATGCAGCACATTAATTTATATCTACTTTTTTATTTTTTTATTTGATATATTTAATTTACACACTATCTGTTAAAAAATCGATTTTCAATGATCGACTTTTATATTTGTATTCAATAATATTAATACAATTAATTTGTCCAATTAGATTGGGGCAAGACCTGTTAAAACAAGATAAAAGAGTTGGATAAGAGTTTCAGATTTAAAAAAAAATAAAATAAAAAAAGTATTTGCTGGCTAATGATTGCTAATGTCTTATAAGGGCGCATGTTCCGGTCTTGTATTTATTTTTTATTTTTTTTGCAGACATGCAGGATAAAAGCCAGCCCTCCAAAATGTCACCTGAACAATACTGGCTCCCTCATCGACCTTGCTTTCCTCCTCAATTTGGTCACAGTCTCAGCATAATGAAAATGCACTTCAAAACAGATTCCAGAAAAAAAAAAAAAAAACTTCTTCAGAAATCGCTCTCACACTTCAAGTTATTTATTCTTATTGTTCACTTGGGTTGGAAACATATACAGCAGCTCCATTTGATCGTTTTAACTTACAAAAAGAATAAAGAAAACATAAAAAGAGGACGCAAATATTACACAATTAACGTGTTAGCCAAATGTACATTAAGTCCCTAATTCGTTTCAGGATTCTAATTTTGAATACATTTGTTTACAATATGACAAAATCCCAGCTTGGTGACTTGACTTGAGCTCCCCTTCGATTGATTTTTTTTTTTTTTTTTTTTTTTCAAACATAGACTAACATTAAAACATCATAAGGGAGGTCCAAAAAAGCTTACAAAAGTGGGTCCAAAGCGTCTTGATTGCTTATCAAGGGCCAGCCGTGTGTTTGTGATGCTCAAAAATAGACTCCCTTTTTTTTGAGAGATGTCAAGAAAATGTGCCGGAGGGCTGCGGGACCCTCACTCACTTGTTTTTTGTCGTCTTCTACCGAACCCTTATACTGTATGCGCGCGATGTGGAAAGCTGCTCACATCCGCCGCAAGGTTTGATGTAGAAACAAAACAAAAAAGTGTCTGTCGCTTGGTCCTACCACGTTCTGCCGTAGAGGAGGTTCGAGCTGACCATGTTGCTGGTGTAATCGACAGCAGCGGTGTCTATTTGAGCCATGCTGAGCTGGCCGTGCAGCGAGGGGGGGCTGGGCGACATGTCCTCCAGGTCCAAATCGTTCACCTGCTGCTGCTGGTTCTGGTGCTGGCCGAGCACCACGCCGGCCCCGTTCTGCTGTTGACTCTGCTGGTTCTGCTGCACGGCTTGTTGTTGGTTCGGCGTGGGCGTATTGGAAGCGTTCTGACACGGTTTACCGTCTTTGACCAGAACCGGTACCGCTACGCGTCTCGGGGATTGGGCCTGCTGGCACATGGTCCCGTCCTGTTGCTGCTGCTGCTGTTGTTGTTGTTGTTGTTGTTGTTGCATCTGCTGCGCCGCCTTGTCCTTGGCCTGCCGCTTCATCTTGTAGCGGTGATTCTGGAACCAGATCTTGACCTGGGTCGGCGTCAGGTGGATCATGCTGGCCAGGTGCTCCCTCTCCGGCGCCGACAGGTACTTCTGTTGCTTGAACCTCCTCTCCAGCTCGTAGACTTGAGCCTGGGAGAAGAGGACCCGCCGCTTCCTCCTGGGCGCATGAGCGTGCAGGGTCGGCATGGACTTGGAGGCGTCCGCCATCCCCGTCAGACCCCCCATGGCCGCCATGTTCATACCTGTGGAAGGTCCCGTCAATCTAGAAACTTCAACATATATACGTGCGTTCAATCAACACGAGACGTCACCTTCTGCCTCACCTTTGAATTCGCGCGCAAAAAAAAAAAAAGAATAATATGGGTCAAAATGTTGGTTTTAAAAAGAAATTAATAATTAAAAAAAAAGAAGGTGCACCCGCACTTGTGTCAATTTGACCCAATTCAATGTTGGGGGCTGTTTTTGGAGAAAAAAAATTGAAAAAGGGGCATGTTGTTTTGTACAAAACAACATAACAACCCAATGTTGACTCAGAAAGTTGAGCCAAATTGAGCCAAACAGCGGGGCTGGTTCAATTTATTTATTTATTCATTTATTTATTTATTTATTTTACTATATATTTTTTTTTTGACCCAGCAGTTACCCTGGGCGTTATCTTATTTTGAAATGACTTGGTCAGAACCATCAAAAAGCCCAAAACGGGTCACAATAATGCCTAACGGTTTAAAGTGAAGATAATTTACCATATAGGATATTTATTTATTTTTACTGATAATGATATTAATAAAAGTTCCATTATTTATCACTGAGATAAATAACTTGAGAAAAGTTGTAATTGAGAATTTTATGACATCGTTTAGTAATTATATAATAATAATAATGGACGTCTAATTATTTTGGGGGAATTTTCAAAGATTAAAATTCATTATATTGTACATTAAGAAGCACAAACAGTATTTTTTATTTTTTTTCTATTTGATATGTTCGAAATAAAAATAGAAAAAATAAGTAATAATGCGCTGCTATTTTATTTAATGTAATGTAATAAATGATTTAAACACCTTAAATGTTAAAAAAAAAAAAAAAAAGTATCAATAGGCTTTACATGTTAATTGCCACTATACTATAATTACGATATGAAGAAAATGGTGGATTTTCTTTCTTTTTTTTTTTTTTTTTTTTTTTTGTATTATGTAAAACGAGATTAGAGCAGACGAATTTGATTACTGTAAATTATATACATTTCAGAAGTTGCTGTTCCATTATTGGTTGAAAAATATACTTATTATTATGATTAATAATAATAATAATAATAATAATAATAATAATAATAATAATAATAATAATAAATCGATCATTCTGTTCGTGATCCTGGGAATCCGATAATGTAAAAAATATTGTAGATCCACTTGTGTGCTCAATTCTGGTAAAGTCGCCGAGTTTATTTCGATTACAAGAGAGCAGAAGAGGAAAAAGAAAAAAAAGATAAAAGAAGAAGAAGAAGAAGAAGGAAAAAAAAAGAAAAAAGAAGAAGAAGAAGAAGAAGGAAAAAAAAAAAAGTCCCGCGGCGTGACGAGCGCACTTACTGGTGGAGTATCTGGGATCAGGGTTGGCGCTGTACCAGCCTGTTGCCGCCGCCGCCGCCGCGGCACTATTCCTCATGCTCTCCTGGTAGGACGGCAGCTCGCCCATGTTGCCGATGCCCCCGTTGCAGTACCCCCCCATGGCGCCGTGGGAGAACTGGGACACGGAGTGCGGCATGTGGTAGGCGGCCGCCACGCCGCCGCCGCCGCCGCCGCCGCCGCCGTTGTGGCCCATGGAGTGCTGCTGCATGGCGCCCTGAGACACCTGCGGCTGCCGGTAGGCTCCGTGCAGCGGAACCTGCAGGTTGTCCATGCCGCCAAACTTCTTGTAGGTCTCCTCGATTGGACTCAAAATGTCTGTGACTGAAAAAGGCGTTGTGTGCTTGGGGCTCAACGACATGATTCGGAAAAGCAGGTAGATTTGGGTTTTTTTTTTCTTTTTTTTTGGGGGGGTGGTGTTGGAGCAGATCGAGCAAGCAAGCAAGCAAGCGTTGTTGTTGTTGTATCGGCTCCACTCCTTGTTGGGTGTCGACGTAAGAGAGGGCTTGGAAGTGCGCCTGAGATCCTATTGATCGCCTTGGAGAAGGAGGCGAGCCCAGGGCGCTCTTCGCCCGGGTTTATTGGAGCCAGGAGCCATGCAGGTTTATGACAAACACCGGGAGAGGGGGAGGGGGGCGGAGCCACGCGCCTGAAATCGCCGGCAGCAAACAATGCTCATTGATACTTTGCTAGTAAGAATTGAGCAAAACAAACTTGGATGCATCAACAAGGGGATCACGTGGAATTTTTTTTGGGTTTGGTTTTATTTTGTCCTGAGAATGACCCACATTCATCATCAGCTGTTTTTTATTTTTATTTTTTAACAAACTTTGAGAGCACTTTGGACCATCAACAATGTGGCACATGAAAGATGCTTCTTAATGATTCTCAAAGTGTTTTTTTTAATAACATATGGACATCACCATGGCGACAACAACAGCTGCTGAAAAGTTTATGTTGCTTTTGCCACAATATATCAATTTTTGTTGTTTTTGAATTGGCATTTTGCTGCTTTTTTTTATTACTCTGTTTAAAATTCAATACAACTTTATTGTCATTTTTCCACAAACGGCGAACTTAAAGTAGATATTATTTATCAGGGGTTTGCCAAAAAAATCATTTCATAACAGAATCGAGATTCCCATTTATTAATCGAATCGAATCGATATTTAGCTCTTTGAATACCGAACTGTTTGTGCTTGATAAATGTGCATAAACTGTGCTCCTGTTTGTGTTTGGGGGCTTGATGGTTTTTTTTTTTTGTTTTTTTTTTTATATTACATTAAAGCCATCTGTTGAAACAAAACTACATGGTAGTTATCAATGACTTGAGCCCTTAACTCATTTACTGCCATTGAAGGATATACACGTCAATGGCAGTGAATGGGTTAAAACCCGAAAATCGATTTGATTTAAATTAGAAATGAAGAAGAAGGGGAAAAGGCAGTTGTAGCCCACATGTTGTTTTTTTTTGTGGAAAAAGGCACTTGCAACACAAAATTAATAAATGTTTAAACAAAAACAAAAAAAAAAGACACTTTCATGTCTCTATTTTGTCTTGCAAAGCAGACCGGAGTCGATCATGAGAATGTTGTGCATATCTGTAAATTGAAGCAGAAATCATGTGTCAATCAAATCATTTCGAATCGAAAATCGTTTGAATCGAGAATCAAAAAATCGGTTCCGAATCGAATCGTAGACCCAAAAATCGTAATCGAAACGAATCGTGAGACAGTCAAAGATTCACAGCCCTATATTATTAATATATATATATATTATATGTGCTATATTATTAATATAACACATTTCAGAGATGACTAACAAACTGGTTCACATGGTGAAAAAATGCATAATCACAAAATTATGCATAAAACTATGGGTGGACAATGGGCATCTATACAATACTGTGTAGTGTGTAGCTTTTTTAAAAATTATTTAATTTATTTATTTTTTCTTTCTTTGCTTTTTTTTTCTTCTGCAGGCTATATTGCAATAAGCATGTATGGTGGTGAACCGTGGCCCGTGACTGTAATGCATAATTTCGATTTTTGCCCTATAACCTAAAATATTCGGAACACCACAACAGTAAACATGCTGGTTGTCAATGCGAACAATAAGAACTTTTTTTTTTTTACAAACAGCTCTTCAATTCGATCTGATTTGGTCGCGCAGGTGCACCTATAGGGGCAAAAACGACACCTCGCAAAGTTGCACGATGAAGACTTTATGAAACCGCTTTAAAACTTAATGCGATCCTGAGACATTCTAATCCCCAAACCCTCAAACCTGGCCAGCATGCACCGATGACACTTTGCTGCAGTCTTGACTTGACATCGAAATCTCTCTGCAAACTGACAGGCGCCAGGGGAGGAATCAGAGGGGGTGGGGGCGTGGTGGGGTGTCAGTGATGTCACAGCACAGGAGGAAAAATAGCCTACTGAACGTTGCTAATTAAAATCCTTTAATGCATCTTATACGTGTCTCGTCAGATGATATGATATCTTAATTTCTCCCATCAATGCAGGCGATAATGTGAGCAGGTGCTTTTGTGCTGCTCACGTTATTTTTACAGGCCTCGTTCTTCATTGGAGTCAGTCCGCGTCGATGCATTAATGCAATTGAAGCGACGTGGCATCATGGCAGCTAAAGGAGCTACCTCGGCCTAATTGAACAAATGAAGACGTGTCATGGTCGCGGCCATCAATTAAGGCGACAAGTGAAGAAACACGAAACAATCTCCGGTTGAGCCTGATTGGAGCACATCCTGCTTGCATGCAGACAAATTTCCTCCTCGGGTATATCGTCAAGTGTTTGGATTTTACTGTTAAGTGTGTGTGTGGGGGGGAACAAGCGCGCACGCGCACACTCTACAACAGCTGGAGTTGTCAGAAACGCCAAAACAAAGCATCTTTAATTAAAAGAAAACAAAAGAGGTCAGAGAATAAGTATTAAAATTAGGGATGGGCGAGTGCCGATAGCAGGTATCGGTATCGGGCCGATACCTGCCTTTTTTTCAAGTACTCGAGTACTCGTGACGCGGACGAGTACAAGGGGGAAGACGTGAAGTGAGTCCTCCTTGCCTGTAAGTGGCGCTAGCTAGCTTGCAGCAGTTTTACACCAAAACTTCACCGGTTTGGAAATACTTCAAAATTGTGAATCTTAAACTTAAAAGAGCATTTTTGTGTTTTATTTTGAGCGTTAAGACTATTGAAGAGTCACTGTGCTGTGTTTTTTTTTTTGTTGGTCAAAATTAAAGGAAATATATTTGTTTAAAAATATCTTTTAGTGATTTTTTTTTTTATTTGTCAAATTGTACTACTGGTATCGGCAGTTGGTATCGGTATCGGCGAGTACCAACACCAGGTATCGGTATCGGGCCGATACCAGCCTTCTTTTCGAGTACTGGAGTACAAGGGGGAAGACGTTAAGTGAGTCTTCCTTGCCTGTAAGTGGCGCTAGCTAGCTTGTAGCAGTTTTTTACCAAAACTTCACCGGTTTGGAAATACTTCAAAATTGTGAATCTTAAACTTAAAGAGCATTTTTGTGTTTTATTTTGAGCGTTAAGACTATTGAAGAGTCACTGTGCTGTGTTTTTTTTTTTGTTGGTCAAAATTAAAGGAAATATATTTGTTTAAAAATATCTTTTAGTGATTTTTTTTTTTTATTTGTCAAATTGTACTACTGGTATCGGCAGTTGGTATCGGTATCGGCGAGTACCAACACCAGGTATCGGTATCGGGCCGATACCAGCCTTCTTTTCGAGTACTGGAGTACAAGGGGGAAGACGTTAAGTGAGTCTTCCTTGCCTGTAAGTGGCGCTAGCTAGCTTGTAGCAGTTTTTTACCAAAACTTCACCGGTTTGGAAATACTTCAAAATTGTGAATCTTAAACTTAAAAGAGCATTTTTGTGTTTTGTTTTGAGCGTTGACTAATGAAGAGTGACTGTGCTGTTTTTTTTTGTTTGTTTTTTTTTGTTCAAAATTAAAGGAAATATATTTGTTTAAAAATATCTTTTAGTGATTTTTTGTATTTGTCAAAATGTACTACTGGTATCGGCAGTTGGTATCGGTATCGGTGAGTACTGATGGTTTGAGTATCGGTATCGGTCTGAAAAAAAGTGGTGTCGAACATCCCTAATTAAAATGTTTTTGTTTTTAAATCTTACTTGAATGTGTTGCTGTAGAAGAAAGCGAGGTTCTCGTCTCAGAACTCGAACTTTATGCAAATGAGGCAAACCTCTCAACCTTGTGGATTACTAAGTCAGAGAGCAGGACCCGTTTGGACAGACCCTCCACATTTCGGATCCCATCAAAAACCTGGAGCTGGTTGGTTCTACGTGCAAGGCGCTTCAGAGCAATTTTTCCTTGAAATCGACATGTTCTTATTTTGGGGGCTTTGCGGAGTCTCAGCAGGACCAACGAACGGAACCAGAAGGCCCCTTGAAGGTTGGTTGAGTATACTTTGAATCGTCTAATAATAAGAATGCGAAATTAATAATAATTGAAAAAAAATGGCGATTGGGTCGTTTTTATAAATAGTGACTATAGTTCATTTTGAATAACACATTCTGCTCATTCCGTCTCAATTTCGACGCGGCGCGCTTACAGACACTACAACGCCTTAAAAATTGCAATATTTCGACTTTAATTTGCAGAAAATTTCATGCTAAAGCTTCTGATTAAAAACAAAAAAAAAAGTGTTCGTTACTTTTTATATTTTTTATTTTTATTTTTTTTAGACAAAATAAAGCAAACATGCTCCCGGGTCAAAATGAGACAATAATATGATAGGTCCATTTTATTTTGTCATAAAGAAAATAAAAACATAATCATCATTATTTCTTTAACATTAATTTAACTCGAATAAATACGCGCACGTCTTGCGCATGCACGAATACTTTCATAATCAGAATTTAAAGGACTTCAATCCGCCGTGCTGTATAACTCAACAACAATAATGTAATTTGGTTCCGATTCTCGACGTACAGACGGACCAAAAGCGTCCTAAGTACTTTCCTTCATTACTTTGGATGTTGCTTCAATACCCTAAGAGATGTTGAGAGATCAGTGAAGAGTTGAGGTCCCGACCTGCCACCTCTCCACAAAAAAAACAAAACAGCCGCGCATGCAAAAAAAAAGTGCCACGAAACGCGAAGGTTCTTTTTTTTTTTTTTCCTATCCATCAAATGCGATTTGAAATTTTATTTTGCATCAAACTGCTAAATGATTAGCCATATTGTTTTTATTAAAAGCTAATCTTAAAATGTTGTCATATGTGATATTAACTTGTTCACCGCAACTATAACTTTTTCTTTTTTTTTTAATTATTAATTTGTATGTCTATGCCAAATTGTCATGTGATTAAATTATAGATGGCCGATACGTCTCAATATTTGACATTAACATGTCATTTTCGAGCAACCAAACGAGGTCAAATATTTGTGAAGAAATGATCGAAAATATTACAAATTTAAACTTTTAAAGGCCGGTGAAAATGTGTCATGCGCACTGAGCTATATCCGGCTGAGATATTTGTTTAACATTTGGTCGATCAAACTGGCCTGAGTTCATTACCTGGAGCAGACAAACAGAATATAAACATTCAAATTTGATCTTTTTAAACATTCAAATTTGATTTTTTTTTTTTTTTTTTTTACATTGTCGTCAAACCAAAAATTTCAAGCGTCACATTTGTGAAGAAAGCGCATTTGCTGAGGAAATTCCACATGTGCACCTCCGCCCTATTTAGCTCAAACTCTTTCTCTTCCTCTCCAGCGGCCCAGCAATGTGGGAGTAAAAAAAAAAAAAAAAAAAAAAAAAAAGCGGGCAGGTGCGTATCATTCATGCTGGCCTACTTGAAACAATTCTGTCCCCTCTGCTAAGTAGGTTAAAGGTCCTCCCAAGTGGAGAAAGTATATGACAGGCCTCTTGAAGACCTTATTCTTCCCCAGGAGTTTTCATTCATTCACAATTAATGTGGCTTGATGGAAGAAATGATGCTAATAGGGTCCAAAAAAAAAACAAAAAAAAAACAGAATATCTTGCATCTTGGGAAAATTTTGTAAGTAGTGAATACGGAAAACAATGAATTGCATTTATTTGATGGAGTGAAAAAAAAAGAAGTTCCCAAATAGATGAGGCCTCAAAAAGTTAATATAGTCCAACATTTGGGGGGGGGTGAAAATTGTTGGTCAGGGTTGTGTTGTAGCAATATATCAAATGGCAATGCACTTTCTTTTGCAAAACCAATGAAAAAATGTGAATCAGAAGTGTAGAATGGCAAAAGTACATTGTAGTCACTTTTTGTGCCCGTGTGTGGCATGTTTGACTTGTGGGCTGCATGAATGGTGCACGGTTGCACTGAGGGCAGGTAAACAAAAGCAAACAAAAGCTGTTTGTTGTGAGTGCGTAATGCACAGAAGTGCAGAGTAAACATTTTTCAAATACTGAAACAAAATTGCGAATAGAAAATGTCCGAGCATATTTAAATACATTTGAAACGCATACGTTTGAATGTACTTGTAAGCTACATGCTAAAAAAATTAGCATTTCCCCCATAATTCCACCGGGTACTGAGCTGCTTCATGAATTTTTATTTATTTATTTATTTATTTATTTATTTATTTATTTATTTTAATTGTTTTTTTTAGCATTTTGCCTCTACAAAAAGTTCACAAATTAAATCCGTAAGCATTTATTTATTTGTCATTTTTTGTGATTTTTATGATTTATTATTATGACTGCAGTGCATTCCTTTTAGAAGTTTACTTTTTTTTCCCCCCATAATGCCACATGCACATTTCAATACCTGGTGGCATTATGGGTAAAAAAAAAAAAAATGCTATTTCTTAGCATATAGGCTACAAGTACATTTGAACGTACTTGCAAATAAGTTTGAGCGTATTTAAACATGTTCGAATATACTTGGAGGCTAAATGCTAATAACTTTGCATTTTTTCCCATAATGTCACGGGATATTGTTTTGTGCATGAAGGTTTTTTTTGTTTTTTGTTTTTTTTTTAGCATTGGGCCTATGCAAAAATTTCAAAAATTAAATCCGTAAGCATTTTTTTTTAGTCATTTCTTTTGTGATTTATTGTCATTTTTTTAGGATTTATTATTATGACTGCAGTGCATTATTTCCATTCAGAAGTTTAAATTTTTTTCCCATAAGGCCACATGCACATTTCAATACTGGGTGGCATTATGGGTAAAAAAAAAAAAAATGCAATTTTATTTTTTAGCATATAGGCTACAAGTACGTTTGAACGTACTTGCAAATAAGTTTTAGTTTAATAACTAATAATAACTAATAACTAATAACTAATAACTATTTTTTCCCCATAATGCCACAGGATATTGTTTTGTGCATGAAGTTAAAAAAAGTTGTTTTTTGTTTTTGGTTTTTTTTTTAGCATTGGGCCAATGCAAAAATTTCAAAAATTAAATCCGGAAGCATTTTTTTTAGTCATTTTGTTGTGATTTATTGTCATTTTTTTTATGATTTATTATTATGACTGCAGTGCATTCCTATTAGAAGTTTACTTTTTTTTCCCATAATGCCACCAGGTATTGAAATGTGCATGTGTAAAAAAAAAAAAAAAAAAAGCTATTTTTTTTTAGCATATAGGCTACAAGTACATTTGAACGTACTTGCAAATAAGTTTGAGCATATTTAAACATGTTTGAATATACTTGCAGGCTAAATGCTAATAACTTTGCATTTCCCCCCCCCCCATAATGCCACGGGATATTGTTCTATGCATGAAGTCTTTTTTTGTTTTTTTAGTATTTGGCATCGCCTACATTATATCAATACCAATACTGTAGTTTATTCCTTTTTTTTTTTAATGATTTATTATTAAGCCTGCAGTGCATGATTTCCTTTCAGAAGTTTGCATTTTTCCCATAATGCCACATGCACATTTCAATACCTGATGACATTGTGGGATAAAATGCTATAGAGCGATGCTTGTTTCAAAGTGTTTTATAAATAATGTTAAGTTAAGTAAATCCTAATAACATTGCATTTTTCCCCATAATGTCACGGGATATTGATTTGTGCATGTGCAAGTAAAAAAAAAAAAAAAGAAAGAAAGAAAGAAAAGAAAGCCTTTCTTTGAGTATTTGGCATAAATTATATCAATACCAATAGTTTATTTGTATTTTTTTTCTCATTTATCATTAAGACAGTGCATGATTTCTGTTGAGAATTTTTGCCATATGCAGCATGCGCAACTCTATACCCTGTGGCAATATGGGAAAAAAATTGAAAAGTTTTTAACATTTAGCCGACTAGTACGTTCAAACCTGTTTAAATACGTTGAAAAATATTTGCAAGTATGTTCAAATGTACTTGTAGGCTATATGCCATTTATTTATTTTTTGCCATTTTTCCCAATATGCCACAGAGTATTGAGTTATGCGTACACAAATAAAAAAAAATGCATTTGTTCTACATTATACCAATATTTGTGAAGATTAAGTAAGTAAATAATGCCCAGCATTTATTTGTTTATTTTTTTTTATTTGCAATGTGCAACACAGTACCATGTGGCATTATGGGAAAAAAAAAAAATGCTAAGTTTTTAGCATTTAGCCTACAAGTATGTTCGAACATACTGTAATGCGTGAAGGCTGATTTTGCCATGGACGTCGAAGCGGGACAGCAACACAAAAAAAAAAAAAAAAAGGAGAGCAAAAAGGCAAAAGGAAAAACTACTAACACACAAAGAAATGAAAGCGCCACCTTGTGGTGCGGTGCCACACTGCTGATTGTTACAATACTCGCAAATATGTTTGAATGTGTTTAAATTTTGACTTGTACGTGCAAACTATTTTTTTTCAATGTATTTTCCAGGCAAAAAATGTTTATTGGCAGTTCCACGTTTGCGTAGTTATGTGACTCAGCCTTGCTTCAGTCAATTTATTCTGAAAACTGCAAACAAAATGGCAGATACCAGATAGTATTTGCCACCTAATCAAATGTTTTGGCTGTCACATTCTCAACTGATCGTCTCATGAAATCCCGAAATCTTATTCCGTCGGAATTCTCAATTTATCTCGCTGATGTTGGAAACTTGCATTTCTACATTCCTCATCAAAGCTCTTTGTTTTTGTCTCGAAACAGCTGAACCCGACGAGGCTTCACCATGTCCCCCCCCCCCCAAATTCGGCGCGATTGAAGAAAAGTGAGAAATAAAATGTGTTGTTGCAAAATGCATGCAAAGAGCTGCAAACTGTCTCAAGTGTTTCCTTGTGGTAATTTGTGTTTTTATTTCAGCAGTCAAGAGAGACGGGCCTCCATCTTTTTTTCCTCAAAACTTTGCGCGCCGGATCTGAATTGAAACTTGAAATAATTTGTCTATAGAAGCTGCATTTTTTTTTTTTTTTTCACTCGTGTTTGTCGCCACTTTCGAGTGCTTTTTATGCAGGAAGCCGCCCTGACAGCCCTGCTATTATAATTCACATAAACACGCCACAAAATGAATTCTTACTGAATGTATTGATCCTGACAGAATGAGGTGCAAAACTCCTGCAACATCATTTGGAAGAGAAACTTTGACTGTAAATGGAGAGAAAAGAGATGGACGAGATCATTGGGCGTCTTGCTGATGAGTGAATCTGCAGCTGAGCAGCATAAAAAATAGGAAGTCAGTCATGATGCACTTGATCAACATTCTTTATTGTGGATTTGACGTTTATAATGTGATACAACTGGCAACTTTTTTTTTTTTAATGAAACCAAAATGTCCACATTTTTCATATATGACAGAAATTAGGTTTCCCCTTTACAGTAAATGTAAATCGTCACCCTCTTAAAACAATTGTCTAAGTCTTTTTTTGTGCAATTATTATTTTTTTTGCCTAAATCATCTCCTCATGATGCAAATGGTTCTTTTTTTTTTTGTATTTCCTGAAAAATATGAAAAAAAAAAAAAGACTTTGGACAAGAAGGCGTCGAAATGTGTTTACTTTTCCAATGCATCTCAAATAAACACTTTGGAAGTTGCATACCAGCCTCACAATTTATTTTTTTGTATTTATTGATGATATTATCATCTTTAAAAAAGCGTCTTAAAACACATCCGTATTCTTTGGCTTTTGGCGCACCTTGAGACTTGCTTTTGGTGTTCTGTGGTATGTATGAATTTGATGTTTAGTCTACTTATTTATGTATTTATTTATTTATTTATTAATTTTTTTTATTCACTCGCCTACTTCTCATTAATTTACTGAGGTAAAATGTGTTGTTTTTGTTTTGTTACCTTATTCTTTACTGCACAAGCGATATTTATGTTTATGTACAACACTTTGTATACAGCAATGCAGCCTGTTTTTAAAGCGCTTTATAAAAAAAGTTGAGTTTTTTGTTGAATAATGATGTCCAATCAAAAATGCCACAATAAATCATGTTTTCTGACTTGCCAGTTGTTAAAATTCACTCATGTGTTATTTTTTCCTCGCCAGTGTTTTTAATATATGTAAAATGTCTCTCACAAAAAACAAACATGCAGACACAAAGATTTAGAACATAAACACCCAAACTGTCAGTTAATTAAAAATGTTAGTTATGTGCATTTTACGTTACAACTTTTCAGTTATTGACAATTCAGTAAGAATTAATTAGCCAATAAAAAACCGGCTGTGTGGACTGAGTAGTTTTATTGGATAATGATTTCTTTGTCAGATTTGTCAAATAATATTTTTGTAATTTAAGAAAACTGACCATACATTTTAACATTGGTGAATAGATTGAAAGTGTTGTTGATTTTAATCATGTTATCTGTTTATGATGTGCTAATGTAGCAAAATTTGCATGCAGAATATCACTCATATGTCACAACATTACAATCTAACATATCAAATAGCATTGCTGACGTGATGCATCTCTTTCATCCCATCACATTTGCAATTTTACGTGATGTTCTGGTTAGGTGGTTTACATTATAATACAAGTATAAAAATATTTTATAAAACATATTGTATATCAAGTTAAACATTGTACATATTGTGTACTATATATAACAGTGTTTGTTTCTTTCTTTTGTGGTTCAGTTTGGCAGCAAAGCCAATAAAACATTTATTTGGAAGCTTAAAACTACTCCTGCAAAAGTACATTCAAGAAGATTCCATCATGATACCGAATCATTTTCGTCTCAGTTTGTGTCCGACTTCTTCCATCAAGTCTATCTTGAGACGCTTTTATTTGTCGTTTTTGCCGTGCGCCGTTCCAGTTGTGCTCTTTTGGAGGATGTCGGCCATCCCTGCGCCTGCGGAGGCTTGATTCCATCTTGTCTGGCTGATCATTACGCTACCTGCATGGCCACTTCAAATGCTTTGCTGGCCTCTTCTCTTCAACCGTCACAAAATTGTGAGGGGAAACCCATGCGTGCTCGCTCGCTCTCTCTCTAGATCCCCCCCCAGACTGACTGCGGCTCAGGTAATAGGAGAGTAAACAAGTTTAGCTAAGTCTGTAGATAATACAAGAAAAGGTCTGTATTGATAAGTATATTTTTCAATTGTATATTTGAATATTTACATCAAGTTTCCTTATATAGCTCTTAATCACAAAACTGTCTTAAAGTCACATTTGACAAATATTAAGTAATTTTCTCCCAAAAACGTATAAATGTGTTATATTTTAAATGTTTTAAGTGTCCCAAAGACATATTTATACGTTTTTAATTTATTATTATTATTATTATTATTATTATTATTATTATTATTATTATTATTATTATTATTATTATTATTATTATTATTTTATCCTAGCGCATTTGATGCAGCCCCTCAACTGCAGAGAACGAGTGAAGTATTGGTAGTAATTACAAAAACGGCCAGCAGGTGGCAGCAGAGTATAAGAGATCAACCAGGACTATGTTGAAAACAAGCTGATTTCCCTACAATTCTAAACAGATTTGTGAATAATGAAGAAAGTTATCTATATTCTAATGCTAATTGCTGCAAAACGGAAAGAGACAGAAATATATTTTTCATTTCCTGATGAAAGAAGAGACTCTAATCTTTCTTTGGTAGATTCTGTG